>NW_017731351.1:6749221-6757258 GCF_001890085.2 Hipposideros armiger
GCGTCAGCCCGGGGGGAGAGGCGCCCCCGCCGCCCCGCGACGTGCACTGGACCCCGGGCCCCACCCGCTCGGCCGGCGTCCGCCCCCCGGGTCCCGCTCCGTAGAGGCGCTTGGGGGGCGCCGACTGCGCGGCGGGGGCCCTGTCCCGGCTGCTGCTCGCGGAACTGCCCCGCGAACCGACGCCGGGCGCGTTTGCCGACCGGCGGGCACTTCCCACCCTACGGCCGGGGACGCGCGTGCGACCGGCCCGCGGGCTGGGAACCCCTCGGAGAACCGACCCGGGGCTCCCGCGTTCACCCGGGGTCGCCCAGGAAGGACCCGGGCGCGCGCGCGCGCGGCCCGACTCGTCCCCGCGGCAAGCCACCCTGGGAACGGGGGTCCCCGCGGACGCTCCGGGCCGTCGGGGGCAAAGGGAAGCGACCGTGCGCGATACGGGCTGTGGGTGGAAGGTGTGCCCGGGCGCCTGCTGTCCCGACGGCCCCCTCACGGTTGCGGGGAGCCTGGAGCCGGAGCCCCGGCGGCTCCCCCGGGGGAGAGCCGCGCGGGAACCGCCGTGGTGACTCGGGCTGCCGTCCCCTGGCGGCCCGGGGTCAGCAGCTCTGTGCTGTTCGAAAGGAAGGTAGAGGTCGGCGCGCTCACGTGTGAGGAGAGCAACTTGCCTCCAGCGCCAGACCTGCGAGGCGCAGAGAGGATGAAAACAGGGCGCCTCGTGTGACGGGGCGCGGGCTGCTTCTCTCGCCACGTACCTCGGGCGCGTCGCGGGCTCGCTGTCTTTTTTAGGCGGAAGGCTCAGCTCTAGGTAGAGAAGCCGGGGTCAGACGAGGCTGGCGGCGCTCCCCGCCCGGGCCCGGAGCCGGGCCTGCAGCGCCCCCTGCTGTCGCCAGCTGCCCGCGGCCGCGGACGAGGTCGCTGCGGCGACCCCGACCCCACCGACTTGCTTAGAGGAAGCAGATAGGGCGGGAAGTAGATCACCTAGGAAAGCGTTCTGATTTGAAATGAGCGACGCATCCGGATGTGGTTCAGTTATTGCGGAAGATTAGCCTGGAGTGGAAATGTCCCAGGAAATGGAGGGCAGTAATGAAATCCTTAGGGATTAAAGCGCTGGCAGTTTGCTGCCCTGTCTCCCTGAGGTTTTAAGACGTTGTCCACTTTCCCCTTTTGCCCATTTGGCTTTTAGAACTCTGCTCGGTTTCTTGACTCTTTAATTTTTTTTTCCTTTTACTTAAATCTACATTAAATTGGACACCAGAGCACTCTTATCTGAGAAAGTGGGACGGAGCAGACATGACTCTACCTTTTGAAGTTTGACAGAGGTCAATTACACAAAGCTGCCAGGGCGAATTCTGTGGCCGACTTGCAGTGTAGCTGCCAATGGAACATCTTCCTATCTGTGTGCTGAGCTTACATAATTCAACAAGTAAATGTGTACTTGTTTCTTGAAGCCGTTGAGAAGACCCAGTCATTTTTAAGGAGATAGACATTTGTTAACGTTTCTCCTGGAGGTAGGGCAGCAGCAGCAAGCTCTCCGTGTTTATTTGAGGCCTGTCGCGTGGTAACGTCAGAGACGAGCTTGGTTATCTGTAGCGGAGATTAGCTCTTTATTCCGCCTTTGAGTGGAACGCAGCCACAGTTTAATAGCTCAGGTGAACAAACAGCCCTAGCATGGAATTGAAGAAGGATGACCCCAGGGTCGTCTGCAGTAGGCAGAGGAGAAGGGATGCTGAGGGTAGAACCCACTTCTTCCAAGAATATTCCTCGGGGCGCCTCCTGTGGTTCATTTCACTGCTCCATGCTCCAGCATTCCATTCGGGAGTTTTAAACAGACTGATTTAGGAGGAAGAATGTCATGTTATATCGCTAACAAGACTTTTTAAAGAGTTTTTAAAAACTCCTTTGATAGAACTCGCAATTCAACCAGTGATTCAAACCAAGACTTCCTTTATCCCAATTATTTGCAAACCTAGGACCAAGCAGTAAGTCACTGGCGAGGCTGACTCATCCTCGAAGTCCTTTAGTTGTTTAATATCTCTGATGAGCTCCAAAAAGTCATTTGAAGGCATTCTCTTGAATTTCAATTCAAAGACCTTTCTGAAGCATTGACATGTGCAAAGTGCAGGCTAGGTACAACAGGCCACAAAGATGGGTATGACAACTTGTCTGCACTCAAGGAATTTAAAATCTCATGAGGGAGAGGTAGAAGTAAAACCGCTTGAACAATTAAGCTATAAGTTAGAGGAAAATAAGTGCCCTAAAAAACACACACAAGGATAGAGCTATGAGGGTCACATGCAAAGGAGAATGAGACAACATAAAGTTGTGGAGAAATCGAGGAAACCTTTGTGGGCCTTAAAACATGGATAGGCTAGGAGGCAGACACAGAGTGGGTCATTTATTCCCTCCCTTCCCCCACCCCACCCCCAAAATGCCAGGCACATCTAGAGAATATTAGTTGAGTCTGGTTAGAACACAGAGTACGTATAGGAGAGCAGTGAGATGAGCTGGGTGTGTTGATCTGGGGCATTAATGTGAAGGTTCTTGTATGCTGAGAGGAGGCAGTAGGGAGCCATTGATTGTTTCAGAGCAGCAGCAATTTGATCAAAGCTTCTCTGAGAGCCGGATGGATTGAAGTGGCAATTGGGAGAATGTGAATAAATAAATTAGGGAGCTATTGTAGCTATCCAGACTGAGCTTAGGATCTGTAATAGTGTAGCACTGGTGGGATGGGACGGGGAGAGAATACACAGAATCTTTGGGAATTTGCAACTACCTGGCCATGAGGGGTTTAAAGGGGCCACTTGGTGATTTAAACTTAGATAACTAAGATGGTTAATGTATTGTTGAAAAGAAAAGAACAAAAGGAGGATCTGGTTTTTCAGACAATTCTGAAAGAGGTGTCAAACAGAAAGATGGAATTGCAAGTCTAAAGCTTGGAGATATTCAGAGTCTACTATCTGATGGGAACTGTTGCGGAGTTGTGTGAGCACAAGATACTACCCCAAGGGGTGTGAAGAGAAAAACAAAGGAAGCCTAGGCTCCCTTTCCTGAAGGAAAACATTTTGTCAGAGGAGAGGGGGGGGGAGGGACTAGCAAGGAAAAGACAGGAAATGTTGAAGGCGCAGGTGGTACTAAGGCCAGGCTACATAGAGAGAAGAGTTTCAAGAAAAGGGAAGACTTGACCCACAGTTGTCAAATACTCGATTATTCAAGAGAGGAACTTAGGAGCCTGCTTTTAGTAAGAAGCAATCCTTGTTGTATTAGCATACGTGCACAAAACCATTAGATTTCTCAGCAGGGTTATCTTTAACAGAGAAAGACTTCTAGAAAAGAGGATTCTGTTTAGTTTTTGTTCAGAGGGAGTGCTGTCATAATAAAAGCAGTACTTTGTGTTTCCATAATACTTCGTGCTGTCATTTATACTAATTAGCTTGAATCACACCTCTTTAAAGTAGGTTTTATTGTCATCATTGGCAAATGAGGACATTGGTACACAGAGAAGTACAGTCATTTTCTAAAGGTTACTCGGCAAATCAATAACAGTTTCTGTATTCACTGTAGTACTATTAACTATAGTCATCATGCTGTACATTAGAGCTCTGGATTTATTCATTGTTTATTTACCCATACCTGCAACTGTGTCCCCTTTGACCAACATCATCCCACTCCCCTCCGCAGCCCGTGGTAACCACCCTTCTATTCCTTGCTTCACATACTTGATGTTTTTAGAACTCACTCATAAGTGAGATCGTGCAGTATTTTCCTTCCTGTGTCTGGTTTATTTCACTTGGCATAATGTCCTCCAGGTTCATCCATGTTGTCACAAATGGCAAGATGTCCATTTTATATCTTCCTCACAGTTTCCTTGCCCAGTCGTCTGTCGATGGACACTTAGGTTGTTTCCATATCTTGGATCTTGTCTGTTTGCCAAGAGAGTCGATTTCAGGTACTCTCACACACGCACACAAAAGTTGCTACGTGAGGAGGTGGATATGTTAATTACCTTGAATATAATAATTTCACTATGTATATCTTTAAAAAAAGTCATTAAAAAATAAAACCATGGAGTGATTAGAAGATTAAAAAAAATAATACACTCAGCTCTGTATGATAGGGGGGCTGAGGATGAGTACACAATGCCTTGTCACCCGGATTGTCTAGTAGGATGTCAGTTTCTGGGCTCGGGCCTCCTGTAAATGTTCTGTCCATGCTTGGTTCTCCTGTGAGGCTGAGAACAGTGGCATGTGGGTTGGCTTGGGCATCAGACTGGAAGTAGCACTCTCCTCGCACCGCCGAATGGCAAATCAGAGGTTCTCAAAGCGACTGCTAAATGTCTAGGAAGAGAGGTTTAGACTTTTTAAAAAAGATTTGTATTAAAATATAGCTGACAAGGGCCGGCCGAATGGCTCAGTTGGTTAAGAGCTCGCTCAAGAGTTTGAGCTCTGAGCAACTGCGGTTCGAGGCCAGCCCGAGCTGAGCAGCCGCTAAGCTGCCAATAGGTAGCAGGATGGCTCAGCTAAAAAAAATAAAAATAAAAAAAAATAGCTGACATACAATAGTATATTAGTTTCAGATGTACACCATAATTATTCAACGTTTGTGTATGTAAGAAGTGATCACCATGGTAAGTCCAGCAACCATCTGACACTACCCCACGCTATCACAACATTATTGACTATATTCCCTATGCTGTACATTATATCAGGTGGTGAGACATTATATAATTTAAGAAGTGATCCCCTAACTAGTCTAGCTAGTACCCACCTGGCACTATATGAGTACATGGTTATTACCGTATTATTGATTATATTCCTTATGCTTTACTTTATATTCCATAGACGATTTTGTTACTTCCAATTTGTATTTCTTAATCCCTTCACTTTTTTCACCCTGCTCCCAACCCCTCTCCCGTCTATCACCCCAATAAATCTAGTTCCCATCTGACACTATACCTAGTTATTACAATATTATTGACTACAAGTATATTCCTTATGCTATACCCTACATCCCCGTGACTACTGTGTAACAACTAATTTATACTTCTTAATCCCTCTTTCTCACTCACCCCCAAACCCCCTCCCATCAGGCAACCATTAAAATGTTCTTTGTGTCTATGAGTTTGTTTCTGTTTCATTTGTTTATTGATTTTGTTCTTTAGAGTCCACTTATACGTGAAATTGTATGACGTTTGTCTTTTTCTCTGCCTGACTTTCTACACTCAGCACAATACCCTCTAGGTCCATCCATGGTGTTGCAGATGACAAGATTTCATTGTTTTTAATGGCTGAGTGATATTCTATTGTATATAGGTACCACCTCTTCTTTATCTATTCATCCATTCAGGGACACCCAGGTTGCCTTCATATCTTGGCCATTGTAAATAATGCTGCAATGAACATATGGATGAACACATTCCCCTCAAATTTGTGTTTTGGGTTTCTTCAGATAAATACCCAGAAGTGGGATTACTGGGTCCTTCTTTGTTTCTTTTATAGCCTTTGTTTAAAAGTCTATTTTGTCTCATGTAAGTATTGCTACCCCAGCTTTTTTTGTTTGTTTCCATTTTTTACGAAATAACTATTTACTTTCAGTCTGTGTGTATTTTGATCTCAAGTGAGTCACTTGTAGGCCACATATGTAAGGGTCTTGTTTTCTTATCCGTTCAGCCACCGTGTGTCTTTTGATTGGAGCATTTAATCCATTTATATTTAAAATAATTGTTGATAGATATGTAGTTATTGCTATTTTATTCATATTTTTAATTTATACTTTATTTTGTCTTAAAGAGGCCCCTCTAAGATCCCTTGTAATACTGCTCTGGTGGTGATGAGCTCCTTCAGCTTTTTCTTGTCTGGGAAGGTCTTTATCTGTCCTTCAATTCTAAATAAGAGCCTTGCTGGGTAGAGCAATCTTGGTTGTATGTCATTGCTTTTCATCGCTTTAAATATTTCCTGCCAATCCCTTCTGGCCTGCAAAGTTTCTGCTGAGAAATCAGCTGACAGTCATGTGGGACCTCCCTTGTAGGTAACTAACTGTTTTTCTCTTGCTGCTTCTAAGATTCTTTCTTTGTCTTTAACCTTTGGCATTTTAATTATGATGTGTCTTGGTGTGGGCCTGTTTGGGTTCATCTTGTTTGGGACCCTCTGTGCTTCCTGGGCTTGAATATCCATTTCCTTTGCCAGGTTAGGGAAGTTTTCCATCACTATTTCTTCAAATAGGTTTTGAATTCCTTGCTGTCTCTCTTCTCCTTCTGGTATCCCTATGATGTGAATGTTGGTATGCTTGATGTTGTCCCAGAGGCCCCTTAAACTATCCTTATTTTTTATTTTTTATTTTTTTTTAATTCTTTTTTCTTTTTACTGTTCTGATTGGGTATTTTCTGCTACCTTATCTTCTAAATCACTGTTTTGATCCTCTGCTTCATCTAATCTACTATTGATTCTCTGTGATGTATTCTTTTTTATTTTTTTTAAAAGATATTATTGGAGAATTGGGGGAGGGGAACAGCGTTGGGGAATCGGGGAAGGGGAACAGACAAGTTGCTGTCCTTTTGTTCTTCAGTCTAGTTGTGGAGGACGTTGCTTCACTGGCCCATGTTGGTATTATCATTGCGCTCTTCCTGGGTGAGGCAGTTGCTTGCCAGCCAATGGACGGCTGCTCATGGTGGCTCACAGAAGCTCATGCCAGCTGCTGGTCACTCATGCTAGCTGCCAGCCACTCACGGTAGCTCACGGCAGCCCACTGCAGCCCCACTGCAGCCTATGCCATCACCGGCAACTCAGGGCAGCCCAGCTCTAGGTCGAGCTGTTGTTCACTATCTTAGCTGTAGAGGGCACAGCATCACTGGCCCTCATGTGGGATCGAACCAGGGCCCTGCTCAGAGCTGGCGCTCCCAAGCCAACTCTTAACCAATGCACCACTCGGCCGGCCCTCTGTGATGTATTCTTAATTTCAGTTATTCTTCGTTTCCGACTTTTTTTTAATGTTATCTATCTCCAGTTCTTTGTTTCCTATTTGTTTGCTGAACTCCCTGAGATCATTGAGTATCCATATAACCAGTGTTTTGAATTCTGCGTCTAGTAGATTGCTTGTCTCTATTTTAGTTAGTTTTTTTTCTGGAACTTTGTTCTTTTCTTTGGGACATGTTTCTTTGTGCCCCATTTTGGCAGCCTCCCTGTGTTGGTTTCTATGTATTAGGTAGGGCTGCTATGACTCCCAGTCTTAGTGGAGTGGCCTTAGATAGAGATGTCCTGTGGGGTCCGGTGGCACAGTCTCCCTGGTCACCTGAGCCAGGTGCTCCAGGTGTGTCCCTTGAGTGGGTTGTGGGTCCCCTCCTGTTATAGTTGAGCTTTGGTTGCTGTTTGCACGTCAATGGAAGGGATTGACCCTCTGACTCATTTGTTGTGAAGACTGGCCATGACTAGTGGAGGAACTGTGGTGTAGAGGCTGACCCTATGGAGCAGGATTCGCTTTAAGCAGGGCTCTGGTGCCTTCCCAGCCTGTCCTTTGGGTGTGTCATCCTTGGAGGCAGCTGGGTGACGCTCCAGCTTGGGCAAAGCTGGCCACTGGGCGTGCCAGGATTATTAACGGAGCCAAGACTGCAGAAGGGAGAATACTCTTAACATGACTGATCTTATTAGGCAAATGGAGTAGATAGTAACCTATATGCTGTGATGGGAGAGTCGTCTGAAACCTCCCACCTCAAATAATATAAGTACCACACTAAGATAATGTCCCCCTTCAGGAGCAGGCTCAAGTAACGGTGACTGACCGCTCACAGTCTCCTGAGAGCGAGGCTCTTCTTGACCAGCAGTCTTCCTTCTCAGTGTGCCTTCAGCACGACAGTGTCAGTCCAGCAGGGAAGACAGATTAGTGGCCTGGGCAGGGTGGACTCCTAGGAGTCTGGCCCCAGGTAGAAGGTCTGGAGTTGGAAACTGGGGTGGCCAACCTCACACTTGTGCATAAGGTGCTCAGCAGTGACTTCATGACAATACTTAGTATTTTATAGCATTTTCTCTTTAATTTAGCATCTAGGTCAGGGAT
>NW_017731351.1:6757859-6773179 GCF_001890085.2 Hipposideros armiger
CCCTCTCTTTTCTTTGCACTATTCAAATAATAGGCGACCATATGGATTTGGTCCTAGACTTTTATAAACAATGAGATTTAAATGTCCACAAGTGTGTGGCCTGTTAAAGAGCGAGCACGACAGTGATAATATTCTACACCACTTTTGCATTTCTGAATATGCTTTGTCAAATAGGACGTATGCATATGGATTCTCTGTTGGAAAGTAGGTCACAGGTTGATGAGATGAGGGCAAGCATCTTCAAACCTCAGACTTTTGACCTCGGATATGGATGATAATGATAGAAAACCAGATCCCTTTGCTTCTAATAACATTAGAGGTTAATATATATATAACTGATAATGACTAATATATTTAAATTGCCAAATATGAACTTCTTTTGGGTCAGAAGAAGTTTTTTATTTTCTTATTGAGTTCATTTTGGTCTAATTCTTATTTGATTATAGACTGAATTTATATTTGACTTCTAATTTGATTGTCACTCATCTTCCTGAAATAACAAAAATTAGTTTTAGAAAGTATTGTGAAAATGAGGTTATTTTTAAAAACTAAGCTCAATTATTATTAGATCTCATTAATTCGAAGATTTATCCTCTGTTTGTCCCCAGAGTATTCTGACGAAACATAACCTTTATGTAAGATCAAAATCAAGAGCTATAGAATCCATCAGTTACTTTTTGTGATGTAACTAACAATTGAATGTGATGAAGCAGAAATCTGCTTTGGAGAAAGAATGATTATTGTACATTACTTTAATTTCTGGTTATTCATTTACATGAAAGTGCTGAACGACATCCTTTTGTGTAGAAGAATTACTCCAATTCCCTTCCCCTGTGACTTCCACGCAGTATCCTATGTGACCACGGGTATTCCTTACTCTGGAGGGAGAACTGTCTGTCCCCTGGGTCTTCAGTCTTACAGGTGAAGCACACGTGTGTCTGTGCGTCCTTGTCTCCAGCACGTAGGCCTTTATCAGCCATGTTCTAAGAGCCAGAGGTACAGAGATCAAGAGAGGCATGTCTGCTCTTAAGAATGTTACCATGTCGCTGAGGAGACAGGCACAAAAGCAGATGATGACAAAGCATCCGCCAGACAGTAGGCTTGCTGGGGTTACACACAAAATGCCGTTTTTGGAAGCAGGAACACCTAAGTTCCAGAAGGCATTTGCTCGACTGCTTTTTGGACACGTGCGTTTAAGAAGTATTATTAAGAAGTCATGCCGGCCATGCTTAGGGGTCCTGTGCTCCCGGTGGTCTTTCAGAGGGAGCCACACATGTTAAATGGCTTCTTTGCTTTTGTGGTTGTGGTCGCTGAGGGGCCTGATAGGGAAGAGGATGGGGAAGGAGCCCAGAGCCTCCCTCCTCACACGTATACAACACCTTGTCTCTGATGTGGCCCTTAGGGCGGATGCCCAGATTAGCACATGTCTGTTTTGCATATGTTTATTTAAATAATACGAGGAGAATTCTGAATAGAACACAGGCCAACAGAAACTCTCAGGGAATTCATGACTGTGGAGACCCAACTATCTCTCTAGCCCTGTAAATGCTGGAATCTCCATTTAATTTTTTTGTGGGGTGTGAATCTTTAGAAACGAAAGTGGTGCTTTCCTGTTTCTTCACTGGGGCGCCTTATCTTGCTGGATTGGATGCTCCTGTGACAGTGTATAATTGGGCTGCTCGTGGCATCGTGGTGCAGGCCCAGCGGTTGCTGCTGCGGGCCATGGCACCGCCGTAGCCCTGTGCCCTGGCCACTAGACGTCGAGCTGATGGGGCGCCCTCCGCCAGCCTGCACACTGGTGCACTTAGGGGCTTCTGAGGCCCAGAGGGTCTCCCACTCGACTTCCACCCCTCCACAAATACATACATTAAGAGACGTTCAGGACGTGTGTTTTCTATGACATTGTCGAGGCCATTTGTCAGGCGCCCTTTCCTCCTTCCAAGCACACTCACGTGTACAACCTGGTAGACAGCAGATGTCCCCAGAGGCAGCCACATGACTGACAGGTGCCTGTTTGCCAGGGGGACTGTGAGGCTTGTCTATTTTTTGACTTTTCATCGCTGACTTCCTTGTCCTTCGTTAGTCCCTGTTGCTTCCCACCGTCATTACCACTTCCACTCCTCAGCACCCCAGTCCTGTAACTGGCGTGCTCGTGCTCCCTAACACTGTTTCCCTCCACTGTGCTTTTCTCACTGCCTGTCTTGTGTGGCTCCTTCTGCTTTTCTTGCCCTTCACAGAAGGACAGACCGGTCCTCTCCTGTTGGCACATCCGCTCTCTTCAGTGTGGTGAACTGATTAGTCAGAACAATTTGGGTGCGATTCTCGCTGCTTTGGCTCACATTGACGGTGTTAGTACTCGGCGTGCTTGCTTGCTAGATGGATGGCGTAGTTGGTTAATTCTTCACCTTGTTTCAACAAAGGGTTTGAGGTGACTTCTTTAATAATGTTCATTTCTTGCTGAGTGCTAAAGAGCTGGTGATTCAATCCAGAGAGCCATTTTAAAAGCAGTTCTTTATAGAACCGAAATGTTGCAACACATAAGCTAAGCATATGTTAATAATGTTATTTTGATTTGCAAACTTATTCATTTTTCTCATTCCCTAGAAACATCACGGTAGAGAGAGCCTGGCAGAGGACCCCTGAACTCTCACCTAATTTTCTACCTTTCAGTGACCTTAAGGAAGTTACTGACCATTCTAACTGAGTCTCTTCATCTGTAGAGTTAGTATCAAGTGACAAGTACTTTTGAACATCTACTGCACTGTATTAGGCACTGTCGAGGTGACATAAAAAGTATAAAACCTAAAATAGGAAACATGAAGCATTTATCCTCAGTTGAACTTAGGGGACATGACTATCACAGGAGATAATAATCAAGGAGATAAAATAAAATTGAATGTACAGAATTATGGGCAGACCAGCAGTCTTACAAAGCTCAGCCCGAAATGGTCAGAAAGGGTCAAAGGAACTCAGCATTTCAGAATGAACAGTTGTGCAGGTCTGCTCGTGATTACCTGCGAAACCGTACCTTCTGTTTACAGAGGTGTAAGGCAGGCTGGACCAAGGAAGATCGGAAGGGTTTGAACCGGCGAAGGGCGTAAATCAGAGTGTGTCCCCGGATGGAAACCAAGGGAGCATCTAGCGGCAGGTGGAACAGATGCGGGAACCAGACAGCCCGCGTGAGCAGCAACATGGCGCTGCTGTGGCCCGCCTGTAACAGGTCATTCAGCCCCCTGCCTGCTCACTGGGAGAGAAGAAAACGAACCAAACGTCCACTCTGTGGTTTAAGTTCGTTTTTTAAATTTTGTTTTGTGTTTTGCCTGCTCAACAGACACTTATTCTCATTCAACAAGTGAATTCAGCAATCAGTAAATTAAGCAATTAGATTAAATAAGCAATTCAGCAGATATGTGAGTGAATCAGGAGGGAAAGCTTAGCCTGCATCACAGAGGGACTTGGTAGCTAGGACAGTGTCTCCTGTGCCTTGAACCTGTGTCTAAGGGACCTTTGCTTGCTGATTCCACACCCCCACCCCAACCCACCCAAGTCTTCACAAGGGGTTGGAGTCTCTTTATGGTCCAGGCGTCCACCCTTAGTTCAGGGCACTCCAGAGAGATGCTATGAGGCCGATTTCACTGATCGTAGTTTGATGCAATAAAGTGTGTTTCCTTTTTAAAGAAATACTCTCTCACTTGGATAAAATTGCTCAGACTCTCTCAGAAAGCTGCCCCACCCTGTGCTCGTCTCTGTAGCACCTGGCCACTGGGGGGAGGGGAGCATCTTTGTCCCTGGAGGGGGAAAGGGCTGGTGTCCTCTTACTCTTCTGGTCTCTGGGCGATGTTCATTGTCTGTCCGGGTGCTGCCTGTCAGTGGAAGTGACTTGACCTTGGTTGACTTGCCTTTGTTAGGAGCCAGCTGTGCTCCCTGCATACGTGGCTTCAGCTCAGCTCCTACGGGCTGCAGAGCTGGGCGCCTGCAACATACATCCTAGATCCAGCTCACAGCACCAGTGGTCATCCCTTGTCCTGGTGCAGGTTCCCTGGCTCTCAATGCAGGCTCCACACCACGTGGGAGCTGAGAGTGGCTAGACAAAGAAAGCCCTCTGCGTTCTGCTACTTCATGAGACTGGGCTGTCTCAGATCTCCACATAGATGAACCCGGCAAGAGCCCCCCACCCTCAATGGTTCCTCACCCTGTTGGAGCCTCATCTTGACTTTTACTTGCCTTTCGCTATGTCTTTCTTCTCCCAGGACAGTAAGCATCGTGGCTGTGCTGCCAAAGTGGGAGAGCTATCGTGTCTGCATGATGAGAGTGCTCTATGATCAAGTTTCTTCAGAATTAATTAGGGGATAAAAGGAACTGAGCAAATCCTTCCTCAAGACGAGTCCCCTTTTTTCCAAATTCTGCTTGCAAAATCCCATCTGCCTTGCAGAAAGCTGAAAATTGCCTTGATCTTTCTCTTTGCACTTCTCCTCTAGAGTATGCCTTCTCCAATTCCCCCTAAACACCCAACTCTGTACTGCACCACTCACCCCCCAGGCAGATGTCCTGAGTCAACCAGGGTGAGGATCTTATATTTGGAAAGGCACAAGAGAAAAGCACCTTACTAATGTTTCTAAAAAAAATACCCTTGATAGCATATCATTGGGAGTAGAACTAAGCAGAATAATGTTCATAGGACAGTAAAGAGTGAGCCTTCTTTCTGGCAGCAGGGAAGGAAGGTTGGTGAGGCAGGTGGGGTGGACTGTCAAGTCCCTGAAAGTCAGTCAGGGGATTCTAGTGTTTTGTTATTTTGCTTTTTAGAGACGTGTGACAGTAAAAGCGGAGTTAAGACGAGTTAGATGCCAGGGATAGCTGCGGGGTACAAAGAAAAAAATCAGGAGCAGCTTGGAGCACTGGAAAATGCGAATCCGAGCCAGACGGCAGCCGGAACCCCAGTTCAGCATTTTACTGAGTGTTACCGTGGACAGTTTCTTTTGAGCTCAGTTTTCTTACTTGTGAAGCAGAGAAAACAATACCTGCTTCCTAGTATTGTTAGGAGAATTGAATACGATGGAGAGGACCGCATGCACATAGACCAGCCACTCAATAAAGTGCTGTTGCCGTCCCTCTGGCCAGCTCTGCCCGAAAGCTGTTGTAATGATCCAGCTGTGATCTGCGAAAGATCTAGAAGATGGTGCAGGCAGTGAGAACTGGAAGGAACCGTCCAGCACAAGAAACAGTCCCAAGGAGAAGCTTCAGAACCGAGTGACTGACAGGCTCAAAACAGTGAGTCATAGATGACCTTGAAAGTGCTGAGCGTGAATAGCCAGCCCAAGATGCAAATGTTAGGAGGAGAGATGCTGGTTTAAGGGAGAAAGGCATTTCAGAGTGACCAGGGGACAGAGAGTTATACATGTGGGACCTGAGGTCAAGCGAGGGACAGGGCCCGGGAAGAAATTAGGGAACTTATTCTCAGTTCATTCCGGCTATTAAGACTCGTATCCTGTGTAATTTGAGGTCCAGGTAATGGGCGACTGCCTATGGACAGGCACTTGTAATGTAGCTGGGATGTGACAGGTCACACAGTGTTGAAACATATTTTAATAAGTTATTTTCTGAGGGTTTGAAATTAAATAAAGTAAAAAGAGGTTGATTCCTGTTTGAATGTCTAATAATATTAAATTATAATTTCTTAAAAAAAAAAAAGAAATTAGGGCATTTAGCTGAACAGATATTATTGAGAATCTGCTCCCTGGGGGACACTGGGTGGTGATATATTATAAAGCATGACCTTATCACCCAGGGATGTGTGCAGTGGCATATATGAGGGGGTATTTATCAATACTCTATTTTTTAAAAAAATTTAGATAACCATAAAATAGGTTTAAAACACATGGAATATAGGATAATTGATTCTAAATCTACATGAGAAACCTTTTAGAAGGAGGGGAAAGACTGTGCCAGAGATCTGGGATATGGTTGTGATGATTATTGAGCATTTTTAGATCTAAACTGTTCTGGCTACCCTGGGCTTTACCAAATGGCCAGGGTTATATAGTTACATTGTTAGATGAAAGGAAGCAAACTCATAGAGAAAGGCTTCTTGCTACACAATTCTAGGAGCACTTAGCGCTTGAATCCTCATAAAAGTACAATCATGGGCAACTCTTTGACCCTTTAAATGCAGTTTTGAAGAAGACGTAGTAGCCTTTAAAATTATCAATCCTTGATAAAAGCAGGGGCATGACACTGATTGGTTACCGATGAGGGCATCTCTACGGGTTTCTTAGTAACTGTGACTCAGGTAAAGTAGCTGTCTGGCGATCACATTTTAAATGGTAATAAAGCATAGAGAACTGAAATGAACATAGGACTGACGTCCCTTAGGCTGGACTGCTCAGCCATGTTATTTCAACTTTTCTTTTGGCAGGGCCAGTGTGACAAATGTTTACAGGCCTCATAGTCTGGGGTCATTGATCCAGCATAGCTCCTTGTTGTTACTCCGGAGTTTCCCTATCTCTAGCATACACAGGAATTGCAAAGGATGCTTGCTTGAAATACAGATGCCAGGGCCCCACCACTGATGGATTCTGATTTAGTTCATGTCGAATGGGGCCCAGAGAGCTGCATTTTAACAGGCAGTCCCAGCGATCTTGAGGCAGGTAGTCCTCAAGGCACACGGAAACACTGATAAAGGTCAGATAAGTTGATGACAAAGTTATAAAAACCGAGGAGTGTTACTTGTATTTTTGCCTCTGAATAGAATGGAGCAAAGGGTTGTCTTTGGGTTCACCAAAATATTTCTTAGGATGAACTTTTTATCTGATTTTGAGTTTGGACAATTACTAAGAACCTCAAGTTTGTTTCATAAAGCATGAAAAAAATGCTTTTTGCCTTAAGATGTGTAGTCATTGTCTTGCTCAGCTTGCGCTCTCGTAACAGAGTACCATAAACTGGGTGGGTGAACAACAGAAATGTGTTTTCTCCCAGTTCCGGAGCCTGGAAATCTGAGATCATAGCGCCAGTGTGGTGAGGTTCTGGGGGGAGCTCTCTTCCTGGCTTGCAGATGGCTGCCTTCTTGCTCTGTCCTCACATGGTAGAGAGAGAGAGAGCAGGACCACATGAGCAAGCTCTCTGGTGTCTCCCCTTTAAGGGTGCTGACGCCATCACTAGGGCTCTACCCTCATCACCTCATCTGACCCTAATTACCTCCCAAAGGCCTCATCGCCAAATACCATCGTATTGGGGTTAGGCTTCAACATATGGCTCTGTGGGGGGACCCAGTTCAGCCCATGGCAGTCAGATAGTCCCAGCCGTCCATATGAGCGGTGAAGGAGCTTGCACATGACGCTTGGAGAGCCACTGAGTTAGGTCAGTGGTCCTCCAATGCTTTGCTGGAAAGAAGGTCCTCCAATGCTTTGCTGGAAAGAAGGTCCTTGCAGTGCTGCATGCGTCAGTCAGCCCATTGGGTGGGGATCTAACGGCCAGAAATGTCTGAAAAAATTACCTTGGTATTAGCATTACTAACGTTAAGCATCCTCTCCATTCACCCTCACTCCTTCCTTATTGTCATGCTACAGGAGATGCATTGCCAAGACCAGCTGAGACGGGGGCCATGTTTATGCATGGTGGATGAACTGAATGTGACTCATGCCATTCTATCAACCCAGATTAGTGAAGCTTATCTTAATACTGTAAAGAAAGTTAAAAACAAAACAAAACAGACACTTCCTATGTGGATTCACCATGAAGATAAGTAGCATTAAGTCAGCTCTTTTAATTTGAAACTGCAGTTTAATTTGTTCTAATTGACAAATCTGACTTCACACTTAGTGTTAGAGTCTTTGAAAGACAAAGTCAAAATGACTCATGTAACTTGTGTTGTATAGTGCTAAAATCCCACATTTCAGCTCAAATACAATATGGAGTTATAGGTTCCAAAAAGAGAAGAAATACTAAGATAAAACTTAAAAATACTAAGAAATGCAAAGAAAAAATTCATGAAAGAATCATTTTCTAGTATTTTAAAATCACTCTCTTTTGGGAGAAAAGGTGGGGTTTTTATAAGTGACTTTTTTTTTGTAGGTAGCAGTCATTAGATAAAAAGTCCTTTCCATTAAGATGTGACACTAATAAATACTGAGTTTATTTTCCCAAAGATAACCCACCTGAGTTTAGATTGGAATTCTTCAAACATATATACTCTGTATATATATTCTGTAGTCATAGATAATGTCAACATTATCAATAGAAGCACAAAATTCATCTGTTACACAATATGGAAATTCTAGCCATTTGAAGATACCAGTTTGTAGCTTAAATAGTAAAGATATTAACCAATAAAAGTCAATACTATTATTAATAAGAGATACTTATTACAATGACAATATTTACAAGATTTGTTTAAAACCCTTGTCATAGAGTTTGGTCTCGAAACAAAGTTCTCTTCTGTGCAGTTCAGTGAAGACTGGTTTCAGTTCTTGTCTGCTAAAAATCAGCATCATACCAACACACAGACGCACACACAACACCCCCCCCCACCCAACCTTGCACCTGTCTCCCACACACCACACACTCCACACTCTTCACTCCACACACTACCCGACACACCACACATCCATACCCTACTAATAATAGTCAAATGTAGGGCAGTTATTTAGCTTCAGAAAGTTATACTGGAATGGTTGCCAATAAAATACCTATACTTTAAAAATTTTGTTGACTAAGGAATTAAATAAAAATTTAAAACATGAATTTTATTTTTTAATAAAAATATTCAAACTACAGTTAAAACTATTCAAAATGTACAGAAGGGTGTAAGTGAAAAGTAAAACTCCCTTCCCTTGGGGATCCTAATTTCCACTCCCCAGAGCCTAGGTATGAAAAGCTGCCGTGTTGCTTTGTAGAAATTGCTACAAATATGTATATGTGTGTGTGCATATTTATGTGTATGTAAATGTGTTATATAAATACTGTATTTAGTTTTTCAAGTTGACTGCCCAACACTAGTTGAGCAGGGAGAATGGGGTGCCAGTCGCAGCGCTCTCTGCCCTGGACAAGTTAAGGAGTCTCTCTGGGGACCTCTGGTTTCCTCACCTCTGTACAGACAGGTTTGCCTGGCCACGTGTCCTTGTCCTCTACCTGGGAAACCTCAGCCAGTGGCTTCTGCGCTCTTCTCTTGGTTTAAGGCCCACAGAGCTGAGACCTGAGTGGGAGCTGGTCACCACCTCTGTTCTCCTGCTGGGGATCTTCCTAATGTTCACCTCCAAACCCCCAGGGAGGCCAGCGTCCTCTGGTTTTCAACCCCCGATTCTATGAATACTGTTTTGTCAGTGGTAGAAGGTATTTCTGGAATACATATATGGAAAGGAAGCATTTTTCCCTAGCCATTCGCTTTTAACTTGTCGCTCTTCTTTGTTTCAAAAGTCAATAATGGGAAAAGAGCGTTACCTGGTACGTTCGCTGGGACAGCTCATACAAAAAACAAAAATCACAGATTTCTTTAAAGGAAGTTCTGTTAAGCATTTCAATCAGCAAGAATGTTAGAACTGGGTAAAGGTAAAGATGCAGATTTGTACTTATAATAATAGCCATTGAAATATTAACAATAACCACAATGTTAAAAATGATACTGTTTATTTAACATTGGTTTTCAGAGACTCAGAACTTCTAAAAAAGCTTTGATTCATGAGCTCGTGAGGAAAACCTGGAGCACGTTATAAATTTCCCTTTTACACCTGGGATAAGGAAGCCCAGGCAAATGAAAGTATTTACCCAGTGTCACAGAAACTAAAATGTGAACTCATCAGTTAATGACATGGCTTTATAATGCAGCCAAATCTCAACTACTGTGGCTGGTGTTAGGACTTTAGTAACATTTTTCTGGATTTGCAACTCGTGCCACTTGCTTTGTTCACAAACTGATACTAGTGATTTTTAAACCATAAGTCATACCATATCCTTTTAGTTCAAAGAGGCAACTATATAACACTGGTAATTAATTCTTATTACAAAGGCGCCGTTATTTTCAAAAAAATATATCTAGATTAATACTTTATAATTTTATAGTTGTTAAATCTTGTCTGTGTCATGGTAAAAAATCTTATAATTTTTTTTGGGGGGGGGTGGGGGAGGCAGATACCCTTAAGAGACAAAAATAAACCTAAGATCCTGAAAGATAATACTGGGCCTAAATACTGGGCTTGCTTTTTTTTTGCTTTTTTTTGGAGGGGGCGGGGGTGTGTGTGTGTCAATATTTTAGTTAAAAATGTGCAATGACTTGTGAAGATTGTTCTGGCCAAATTCTTAAAAACTGGACTTTCTTTAGCCTTCAAGCCTAGTGCTTTGTTGCCAAATACATGCTAACCTCTATTTCCGATACTTTTAAGAGCCGTAGTAAGTTTATTTCTACCAGGTACGATGACTTCCACCTTTACCGGGGTCACAGGGAGGCGCCGGTGTCTGGAAACTGTTTCCACTGGGATTCCTTCCGAGTGCCTTTTTCCGTGGAACAGGAGCTCATGTTCTGAGGGCGAGCGGCCGCTCTCCGGGTTCGGGCAGCCCGGGTACAGCCCGGGTGCATCTCAGGGAGGCTGCCAGCCACGGACCCGCTGCCCGCGGGGCGCTGTGGACTCCGGGAGGAGGGCCCGGCGTGGGAGAGGAAGCAGCGTGGCCTGACAGTCGAGCTGTTGTTTCGTTTCTGCCGCTTAGATCCATGGAGGGAAGCCCATCCCTGAGGCGCAAGACGGTGATGCGGGAGAAGGGCCGGCGCCAGGCTGTGCGGGGCCCGGCCTTCATGTTCAACGACCGCGGCACCAGCCTCACCGCGGAGGAGGAGCGCTTCCTGGACGCCGCCGAGTACGGCAACATCCCCGTGGTGCGCAAGATGCTGGACGAGTCCCGGACGCTCAACGTCAACTGCGTGGACTACATGGGCCAGAACGCGCTGCAGCTGGCCGTGGGCAACGAGCACCTGGAGGTGACGGAGCTGCTGCTCAAGAAGGAGAACCTGGCGCGCATCGGCGACGCGCTGCTGCTGGCCATCAGCAAGGGCTACGTGCGCATCGTGGAGGCCATCCTCGGCCACCCCGGCTTCGCGGCCAGCAGGCGCCTGACGCTCAGCCCCTCCGAGCAGGAGCTGCAGGACGACGACTTCTACGCCTACGACGAGGACGGCACGCGCTTCTCGCCCGACATCACGCCCATCATCCTGGCGGCGCACTGCCAGAAGTACGAGGTGGTGCACATGCTGCTCATGAAGGGCGCCCGCATCGAGCGGCCGCACGACTACTTCTGCAAGTGCGGGGACTGCACCGACAAGCAGCGGCACGACTCCTTCAGCCACTCGCGCTCCAGGATCAACGCCTACAAGGGGCTGGCCAGCCCGGCCTACCTGTCCCTGTCCAGCGAGGACCCCGTGCTCACCGCCCTGGAGCTCAGCAACGAGCTGGCCAAGCTGGCCAACATCGAGAAGGAGTTCAAGGTAAGCTCCGCGCCCCGCCGGCCGCTCCCGAACCGGGGTCGCCCAGTGGCTTTCAAATCACGGGGTCCTGGGAGCGACCTTCAGACATGATCTGGTGGTCTTCCTCTGTCAGCATGGCGCTGTGATACATTCGCTTTGGGGACGGGGATATGTTGGATCAGAGAGCCACGATTATGGTGCTGCTGCTGTGTTCTGGGTGGACTGCTCCCCTTTTGTCAAAAGGCGGGATTTGGTGCCACCATCTCCCTTCCACAGTCTTCCTCCTCTCTTGTGGTGAGTTGTATGGCGTCACCCAACGCAGAAGTAGCGTTAGTTCTGCATGCACTGTTTATTGGCCCAAACATTTGCATATCCCTTTAGATCGAAAGTCAAAAGACTAATAATATAAAATGCCAAACTCCTTTCATTAATGTGACAGAAACACGTCTCTGAAATCCACAAATGTATATTCAAAGTGGTGAGTGTAGACACACAGACATCATGTCAACCCAGAAATCCTAGCACAGCAGAGGGTTTTGCTTTAATGGATTTTTTATTTTTTATGAGTGAACTGTTTTCCTGGACATCATCTCCAGTCAAGCAGTATTATTCATTTTTATAAAAATGATACATTAATGTAGAACAGTTTATGTTTTATGTAATTGTGACATCCTCCTGTGTATTTTGGACGGTTCTACCTGTTAAACCTGGAACACAAGCAGACCTAGTCCTTCTGGAGAGAGTCAGTCGGACTGTTCTCCAGCAGGCTCTTGTCTCCCGTTGTCCACCTGAGAAGATGATCGTAGACATCAATTCCTCAAATGACTTCCTGGATGCCCAGTTCATCTTCTTTCTGGATCAGTGTTGTGGTGTCATATCCCAGAAAGAGTGATTATTCTGTCTTTCAGATCTTATTACAGTTTTTCATACTTGAGTGAGATTTACACAAACGCTACTAGCAATATAATTCGGGCTAAGGGGTTGCAAGAAAATGGTAGGCAGTTTTGTGGGTTTTCCCCCTCCTTCTATAAACACCAGATTCCTAGATATTCATCAACCCTCCTTTTGTCCTGGTGGAGTCTGGCCTTAGTATAATTTTATTTGTTGTTCCATTAAACATTTTTTTCTGATACAAAAGCTACACATATTTATTATAAAATTTTGGAAAATGTGGGAAAATACAAACAATGAAATAAATGTTATATCAACTCCCTTTGAAGAGCTTTATTATGTAGTATTTGAAAGACTTATTTCCTTGGGCCCAAAATGAATTTTTTTTTACACAGAGCTCAAAAAAAAAAAATGAAAACCTTAAAGTCTGTGTAGAGAGACTAGGAAAGCATTCAGATAAAATAGTTCTAAATGTTACTTCCTTATTTTGACATAGTAATCGAAAATATAATTCTGAATTTGTCGCTTTCAAATGTCACACAAACCTTTCTACGTATTTTGCTTGATATATATTGAAAGTCTATAAAAGAGATTCTACAAAAGTGAATATTTTATAAGATTATGTTTTAGTAATTTATGAAAGATGGTGATGTTTGCAGTTCTGCCCAGAGAAGTCATCTCAGAAAAAAAATGGTTAAAAATTTGTCATTCATAGTTTTCCACTGAAGCTTGCTAAATCTATATTGAGAATACATAGAAGCTTCTTTACCCTGACTTAAAGAGTCACCTCTGATAGCCTTTCAAAGGTGGGAAAATATTACAAGAGGAGATATATATAGATAGATAGATAGATATAGATATAGATATATATCTGAGTTTAAGAGGGCATCCATAAAGCTGCCAAATATCCAAAGATATGCGAAAATCATCTAAATCTCACAGCTCCTTTATCTGAATTATATGGAAAGCACTTGGGTAGCAAAACCTTCCCTGAGCCAAAATACAGACAGTTCTCCAGAAGTTATCGTCTCGAGGGGACTGCAAGTCCCTCTCCCCTGACTAAACGTTCCTTTCCTTTCCCGTTCTTACCTGTCCTTGTTACTCCCTTCTTACCTGCCTTCCTTTCACCTCTGTGCCCTCTCACCCTACACTCATGTCCATCTGTCAGGGCTTTAGGCAGACAGAGGAGACAGCGCTTGCCCAGCTCTGACCCAGGACTCTGAGCTCTGAAAGAGCACTGGGCATGTAGCTCATTTCAGAGGCAAGCAGGTAACCTGATTTGCCCTATTTCATGGTGTTCTCTGAATTCTTTCCACAGAGACTCTGAGCTCAAAGCACCAGCCTTGAAATGAAAAAAAAAATAGATAGTGTGTTCTCTAATGGAAAAGAGGTGATTGTTTTCCCTTTTCAGACACCTATCCCTATTTTATCTTATCACTGGCCTAGAAGATCTAGCATCCCCCCCGCCCCCAAATTGACATCACTCGGGTCCTTCAGAGAAGGTTCCTGGCCACCATGCAATTTTCAAAGTTCCTTGAAGAATTCAGGAGGCCTGGTGTTGAAAACGTATGAATGTCATTACCCCAAGAGGTTGAACATTCTAGGATATAGATTTAGATAAATTAACGGATGACAGCATGGTGACAGGTTATTAAAGAAATACTTTGGGGGTGCAAATGCTGTCTGTAGCTATTTTGAGAAACAAAATACTGGGAAGGATGGACTCTGGGCCTAATCCTTCAAATGTCAGAGGCAAGGAAGCTAGCCATTTATTAAGCTGTGAGAATGCAAAGTGAAATTTCCTAATTCTGAGTCAGAGATGCACTTTTTTTCAAAAAAAAAGAAGCCATTTGCCTTCCCTGTGTCTCAATTTTCCTCTCTTTAAAGTAGAAAAGCAATTTCAACTTATATCACAGTCGGGCTGTAAGGAAGAGGGAAATTAATATAATCCTACAGCAAGATAGTGTTTTATGGCAGGAAGATGCTCTGGGAATCATTTGGCCCTCCAGAACGCTCATTCTACAATGAGAAAACAAAAGCTATAGCCAAGGTCCCACCTGCTAAGCCTAGATTTGGGTGTCTTGGGTCCCAGTCCTAATTATTCTATCTAACATGCTGTACCTGGTAACATCGAAGCACTTTTATAGTACTTGATGTGTACTAAGCAGGTTCTAAGCATTTAATCCTCACAATAGTAATATTAGGTAGGCTTATTCTCATCAGAGAGGCTGATTAACTTCCACAAGATCACACAGCTAGTAAGTGGTAGAAGCAGTATTTGAACCCAGGAAGTCTGGCTTTAATCACATACTCTCTTTGTTTTTAGGGAAAGGATCTGACAGGACCAGAGTTGAATTTCAATTTTCCTTTTAAGGATAAAAAGGGATTATAGTTATGATTAAACCATACACATTAAAACAAGTGTGCTGAAACCTGTAGGCGGGGTGTGATGAGGACAAAGCTTCCTTGTTCCTCCTCTGGCTCGAGCAGGTCCTCAGGGTTTTGAGTTCCTGCTTTGTAAAGTGGGCAGCAGGTCAACCTGGTAACTGTGTGGAGGGCCCAGGTGATGCATAGGTGGCACAATGAAGACGATTAAGCAACACTAAATGAAGAGAAAATTATTCGAAACTGCAGACCAGACAGATGGTCTGAGTTGTGAAGCAACGTGAGGCAGGCAGGACCTCATGGTAGAACTAAGTCACCTTGTGGTCAATGCAGACTTTAGGTAGTTCCTTTTGTACGTGAGGAAAGACTGTCTTTAGCTCTCCATTTTCCCTGGAAGATCTGCATACATTGACAAAACGGTGCCCCATAACCACAGTCACAGAACCCCCCGTTATCTCCGGCTCTGATTGTTCTCTGCACTGGGGTAACAGGCTTCTTCCAGTGGGAAATGTTTAAGTTGTTATGAAAACAAAGTGTTTTCCTTGCAACTCAATGTTTCTTGGCTGATCTTTCAGTGGAGGGGAAAAAAACAGCTTTCTTT
>NW_017731351.1:6774414-6775110 GCF_001890085.2 Hipposideros armiger
ATCTCCTTACATTCCCTATCAGCCAGCCATTCTCAAACATAAACGTGTGTCAGAAACACCTGGAGAGTATATTAACACAGGTGGCTGGGTCCCATCCTCAGTCTCTGTCTAAATCAGGACACCAGGGATGGGGCCTGAGAACTTGCATATCTGACGCACGGCAGGTACTGAGGAAGCTGCTGGTCTGGGAAGGCCAGGGACAGTAAACTGGACAGGCTATTTTCACATAGAGTCAATCTTCTATGTCAAACCACCACGTTAGAAAAACCACCGTTTAAAAAAATTCATTACAGTAATGGTTTTGCTTTAAGAAAACTATTGTTTATCTGCCCAAGAGAGATACAGCAGTTTTGATCCTTTGGTCTTTCAGCGTTAGCACTCAGCCAGCATCTCTTAATGCAAACCAGTGACATGTGCATAGCATTTTCGAGCTGTCTCATTCGGTGGGCAGGTTGCACAGGGTCCTGGCTAAGAGGGTGGGTGGGGGCAAACCCAGCCTGTATCTAACTCAGCAAGCCCTGCGTCCACGTAGGAGATGCTTTCTACCCAGAGAAAGGGACACCATTTTTCTAATGCACAAAGCCCCTAAACACTCTCCGTGGAATTAAAGCAAATTCTTTGTATTAAACTCCAAACCCCTTGTTCTTAGAATGACTATCGGAAGCTCTCCATGCAATGCAAAGACTTCGTTGTGGG
>NW_017731351.1:6775550-6776288 GCF_001890085.2 Hipposideros armiger
CTGTAATAAAATATTTCATTAGTCTTCCAGGCATGGAAGGCAGATGGATATTTAACTGACACTGCATAGAAACCAGAGACTGAACATTTTATTAATTTTATCAGTTGCATGGTACCAACTTGAATGGAAACCAAAGATTGGAGTTTTTATTCATTTTATCTGTTCCCTTATGAGGGGAAAAGGATTAACTGTAACTGTTCTTTATCTGAATTTCTGAGATCTGAAATGGAAACTATTCTAGTCTGGGTAGCCTTTAAACAGTCTCTGCTCTCCTTGTTTATTTTAGTCGGTGACGTGATTTTTGCCCATCGATTCGAATTAATTCATTATTTAAGGAGGAAAAAAATTGAAATTCTTCATGTCTTTTTTTTTTTAAGTATGATTTTTGGAAGCCCCAAATTTGGAAATCCTGCTGTGTAGAGTATGATTTAGTTATTAGACATACACAGCGTCTCAGGACATGTTGAAATGAGGAATTCTGTTTTCTTCAAGTGTCCCAAATTAGATTACCATCTGGTTAATTTTCTTAATGGGCTAAAATTTTAGTGAAAGCTATGGAAGTGGAACTGGGGGTTTCTGAATGTAAGCCACTTTCCCAAGAGGGTCGTTGACACCTTGACCGGAACCAGTGGGTGAGAAGTAGAGCCCCAGTGGAAGGTAACTGGGAAGGCTGCCAGCTGACTTGCTTAGCCAGCCTCCAGTCCGTGGCCCTATGTAAATGTGCTAGTGAAATTAAAG
>NW_017731351.1:6781688-6782624 GCF_001890085.2 Hipposideros armiger
AGACTTACAATTCTCAGTGCTATTAGGTAAAACGGGCAATCAAAATGCTACCAGTTGGGAACAAGCAATAACATGTTTCTGTCAAGGATTTTGAAAATTCTTCATCTTAGAATCATTTCTGCAGGGTCTCTAAGGGAAATAATACAACTGAAAAGATGATAAATACTATTACTGTTTGTAGGTTTACCTACATTCTTCTATAAAAAGAAAATGGAAGATGAAAATTGATTTAAAAAAAATAAGTACAAGAAAATTAACTTTTAGGCACAAACACTAATTATTTTCCAATTAGAATAATGGACTATTTGCCCCCCACCCCACCAAAAAAGAAGTCCTGAGCTTGAATTCTGACTGTTTCTCTGTCTTCTGGTGACTTGAGGAACACCAACGCCCCACCCATGGAAATACCGAGAGGTCCAGTCTACTCCTGCTGAGCCGCGTCGATTGTAAGGAAGCCCTTGGCAATGATAAAAGACTCTAGATCCCGACAGACCATCGAATCTGGAAATCCAGGCCTCCTGAGAAAGAGGAGAACATTCCCTGAGTTCTTCCTCCTTGCTCTCTGTTTCCTCCATGGTGGAATTAGGTTTAGCTGTAGAAAAGTCATCTAGAAAATAGACATGCAGCAGTATAAACAAAATGATCCATGGTGTATGCTGGAAGTGTGCAGAGAAAGCCCAGAAACTGAGCGATGCAGCAAGAGGGTAGTAAATACACTGAAGACTTTGGATGCGTGCGTGTGCTGGCCGGCGTGGTCCCGAGTCCTGCACTGGGCAGTCTCAGGGCCGGGGTTGTGCCCAGGCACCAAAAAGCCAAGCATTTTACACTCATTGGGCTCAAAATCCAGAAATCTTGCACCATGTAGGTTTTTCAGTTTATATGTCCCAATTCAAAGAACTTTAAAAAGAATCGGAATGACCTAGTTTTTATTTATAA
>NW_017731351.1:6784111-6850923 GCF_001890085.2 Hipposideros armiger
AGACTGTTTTCAATACTGATTATTTATCTGGGCAGATATGTGGAGTCCAGGTCTCCTTTATCATAGCTTTTTTTCATATTCATTGATAGCTTACTGTGTGCCCTCAACCAGGGACCACTCATCACTTAGGGCAACACTGATGCCCCTGTTTTCATCCTCTTGTACCAAATGCCTAAGCCAGATACCCAGTGCCTGGCTCATGCGACAGGCTTTTAACATCCTGAAGAATGAATGAATGAATGAGACATTTAGGGTCTGTAGAGGAGAGGCGGATTTTTCCCACAGAAGGAGGGGTGAAGCAGGAAGGAAATGATCCAATAGATATAGGGACAGAAGGGGACATTTGGAAAGGTTTTAACAAGAATCCTAGGAAACTGCCACACAGACCCCAGGAAGCCTTCAGCCTTGAGCGTGGATGGCCACACACTTTATCATGAGTTCAAATAATGACTGCACTGACCTTGAAGTATTGTTCTCCAAAACCAGAACTTGGGAAGAGCGACAGAATCTTGAGCTTGGAAAGAAGATCTCATATATGCTTTGTAGCTGGCAATGACCAGTGGGCCTCGGGACCTGGGGTTTTTTTTATAACTGAATTGAAAGGAACTTACAAGATAAAATACTCTTTTTCACAGTAAGCTCATCAAACAAGAAAAGGTAGCATCTTCTGTTCAGTACTTTAACTCTCCCAGCCCCTACCAGTTTGTATTATTGAAAAAAAAATTGGTTAAGTATTTCAAATCTAGTATTTGTAGACTCACCCTCAACCACCTCTGTCGACGGGTCGTCAACTTCTGCACAGTGTGGCACACGGCTGCCACCAGAGTGGCCGTCATGGGCTTCCAGAGGGCAGGCACACCGGCGACGAGAGTGAGGATCTGGGGAATTTGTGCCTCCCTGCCAACCCTGGGGGATGAGATTTTATTTTTGGTTTGGGTTTTTTGTTTGTTTGTTTGTTTTTAATAGCACTCATGGGAAGTTATACACTGGTACATGAAATTCTCTTCATTGCCCTGTAGGTGTGCTCTTAATAAACAGCCAGATAACTTGCGGGATTGCCCAGAGTTACTAGGAATCGTTAGGGTCGGTACCTTGGTTCAAGGTGAGCCCCCTGCCTGGTGGGAGCTGTGGCTGCTCTCGGCTTCTCAGAGTTTGCAAAAGCCACCTCACAGGTACTTCCTAACAGGTTCACCATGACTGTTTGCTGTGTTTTAGCAAACAGCAACACCTTGACCCTTGGATCACTAAACACTCTTTTTAAAAAAATACATTGGTGCTCATAGTTGATTTGTGAATGACCCCGAATAATCCCTGAGCTTGGGCGGAGTGCACCTGGCCATTCAAAAAAAGGCAGATCCAGCTACAAATGGGCACCTTTGCACCTTTTGGTGTAGGGACCTTTCCATGGGCCTGATGACAGGGACACTCTGCTACCTGAATAAGGACAGGACCTTAAACAAGTCCCAGTTCTTCTAAGTAGATGCAGGCAGATGAGTTAACAAAATCAGACGGCAAAATAAAATACAATGGCAGGGACGAAATAAGTATAATTTGCTCATTTTTCCTGATTAGAATTGTAGTTATAAAATTATCACTGGAAATAAATGTTGGTGGTTTTTTTGACCTATGATAGAGGAAGCAATAAAAAGAGGACAGAGCACTGCAATAGATAGGAAGTGGCATTTGACGCCAGCTCTGAGGACCAGTGCAGCATGGACCGAGCATAACACCTGCAGGTTCATTGTCTTGTGGCAAATCTTTTGTGAATTTGCTGTGGCCATATCATGTGTATGTTTTCACATGTAGCATTTCAGGAGTTGTTCATGGAACTTAACACTTTTCTCTTTTAGCTGTAATCTACAATACAGCAAATAACTTCTTTTTTTTCTTTCCATTTGAACTGAATGACAAGTAAGCAGGCAGACAGCAAGACAGGACCACCTTTCCACAAAGGAAAGCGTATGTCACCCCGATTCCAGAGAGGAGTCTAAAGCATGGAGAGTTTCAAACAGAATTATAGGTCAGGTTGACATCAGTTTTACCCTCTTTTTTCCACTTTAGTTCTTCTATTGACGCTGAAGCACTTTTGAAAAATGGAGGGATGGTAAAGGAGAATATTACCAGAACCTTCCAGTGCCTGTATTCTGGGGAAATGTGCATTAATATATTTAGGACGGCACACACACTCAATAGTTGAACTGTCGACAGTGGTGCGGTAACCCACCTCCTCTTTCTCTCTCTCTCCCTCCCGACAGTTCGTGGCCCACCCCAACTGCCAGCAGCAGCTCCTGACCATCTGGTACGAGAACCTCTCAGGCCTGCGGGAACAGACCATCGCCATCAAGTGTCTGGTTGTGCTGGTCGTGGCCTTGGGCCTTCCGTTCCTCGCCATCGGCTACTGGCTCGCCCCTTGCAGCCGGGTACAGCTTTTTTACATGTTTCCTCCATGGTTCATGTACCGTGTCCTTTTGGGAGAAAAAAGGGCAAAGCTTCCTACTTAAGGCTCTTATCGGCTTTACCCTGAATGTTAATTGACTCAAGAACACGAGCTCTGCTTTTTAATGACCGGATCAATTCAAATAAGGATGAGAAAGGATTTGGTGCCTGCCGGTGGGATGGATCCCATTTGCAGGCATAGAATAATCAGGCTTTTAAGCTGGAGTCCCCATGGTACACGGGGAGAGCTGCCAGAGTGAAGTAGCATGTGTGCTGGCTGTCTGCACAGCTTAGCAAACAGAGTGGGCTGCGCTGGCCTAGGGGAGGGCGCCAGAAAACAGCCTGAGACCTGGAGGGCGCTCATTTTAACCCATCGACGCCATCCGAGGCTGAGTGTTTTAAGCCCACTCTTGCAAGTGTGGTCTTACCCAAAGTTCGCAAAAGTGCGTGTCGGGGTTCCCCGAGTTCTTCCTTCTTCAGAAGAAAATAAATGTAGAATTTGGGTGTGGGGCCTTTGATTTCTTTAGATTGCTTGTTTATTTCATTTTGCTTGAATCATTTTGTTCATGACCTCTCTCCCTCTCTCAACTTGCCAATACAGTCAAGTTGATTGTGCCTCAGAGACCCTGCACAAGATGTGGGAAGGGGTGCTAGTCATGCTGAGAGAACCTGCATTAGGTTAACAAAGGGCGCTTCCAGGAGAAGGCCAGGTCCTTTCATCGGAGATCCCTGAATCCTGTTGTTAGATTCCCAAACCTGGTTTGGTTTAAATCAGAGGCAGTTTCAGGCAAAATGAGTCAAGGCCCCTTCCGAATGACACTGGAAATCCGTCCTCCCTCTGGCTGGGCAGCCTCCCCGCAGAGCCCTGGTCCTCAGGCACCAGGATGTGCAAGAATACTCATCCATCACACTTTACGCTTGAGCTGCCCATGCAACTGAAAGCAGGAAGCTTGTCATTTTGATCAGCTTTGATGACTTGAGTTCCTTTGTTACAGGTCATGGAAAAGTACCTTAAGATTCCTCAAATACATAAACACTAAAAACTAATAAGTATCAGTAATATGAGAGAGCATGCATTAAAGCAAGAATCATTTCCCACTCTGGGGAAAAGGAATTGGAGAGTTCAGGTTTATAAGCGTTTGTCTCTTAGGGGCAGCTTAATCAGTGAAAATATTCCATCGGGTCTGGACTAGGCATCTTAAACCACTCCCTTTTTCTCGTCTCTCCTACGGGTGCAGCTGATGGTGTGGTGAACTCTCCACCCAGCAGAGAAGGGAAAGGAGCAAACTAGTCATTTGTACCCACATTTATACCTGCTAAACACCACCTGTCTGATGGTGAAAAGTCACAGCAAGATTTATCCACAGGTCGCCCATTTTTAGGATAGGTATGCTGCTTTCTTCTCGTGTTATTTAAAGTTTTAAAAGACCAACCTTTTGGAGACTTGGCAACTCCCAAGAAATCAGTCAGTGCTGTGAAAGAGCTACCCCAAATGTGCCCGCTGCAGCTGCCCGACAGCAAAGTGATATGTAAATGTGGCATTCATTTTCCTGTATCTAATATGGAAAACATGCATTCATCTGTGTGCATTCATGGTCCATGCTGGAAATGCCTGACATTCTTGGGTTATTTGTTGACATCAAGGTAAGGTTCAGGACATACAAAAACATTAGTTTGAAGTTGCAGTCTTTTAAATGTGATCTTGGCGCTTTTTAAGGTCACAGACTAAGTTGGAAGGTAGGGTCTGAGTATGTAGAATGGAGAACAGATTTGATAAATCTTCCAAATGTGCCTAATTTGTGGACCGTGGAAGCCCTGGGGACAGGAAAAATTGTTTTTCATTTCTCCTAGAACATTGGGCTTTTAAGGACATCCTACCACATGGGATTTTAAAGGCGTTACCTTAAAATAATTATAAACTGAACTTTAGAAATGCTCTTGTACTATTTATATGATATTCCAAACTCAGGGATGATCGTCAATTAAGTTAACCTACTTAGAGGTTTTAATCATTGTGTACGTCCCTCTTCTAATTGGGATAGTAACAGATAAAATATTTGTCTGGACTATAATATTTTCTGCCTTTTTTCTGTCATACAAAGCACAACTTGATTTTGGAATATTTAGACGTGAGAACTAAAATTTACTTCTGTAGCAGCAAGATTTCTTTTTTAATCTTAAAGGGTTTAATGCACTACAAACACATCAATACATTTGAATTACAAATGAACGACTCTACAAACTTACAATATTTCAATTATAAAGCAATAAAGAATTATACATTACAAATGTGGAGTTTCTTTTCCTGGACTCTAAAAACCTTGACTTTGCATGGTCTTTCAATGCAAAAATAAGAATAACCAGTATATCACCCATGCTTTCCAGAAATGCATCTGTTAGTGCAATATATCCTAAGACAAATCGGATACTTGGAAACAGGTGTGAATTATGTTTGGAGTATACATTCCCCTAAAAGAAGTAATTCTCACAATGTATAGCTCTTCCAAAACAGAAGCAAAGCTTTGAAAATATTCTCATTTTCCCTGTTTTTCTTTTATCCTGTATAGTAATTTTCATAAGTGGAAGCCAGACTTTTTCAAGTAAAAGTTTCCTCTTTTTTTTGGTCTTATTATAGCTGGGGAAAGTCCTGCGAAGCCCTTTCATGAAGTTCGTGGCTCACGCTGCTTCTTTTATCATCTTTCTGGGCCTGCTTGTGTTCAACGCTTCCGACAGATTTGAAGGCATCGCCACGCTGCCAAATGTCACCGTCATCGACTATCCCAAACAGATCTTCAGGGTGAAAACCACCCAGTTCACGTGGACGGAGATGCTGATTATGGTCTGGGTTCTTGGTAAGACTTTTATTTTAAGTAATCTAACTTCTACCAAAAACAAGGTCTATAGCACAATTTTCTATTTAAAATGTTACTGTACATAATGTGGTGGCAACATCACCATTGTTAGAGGAGCAGAATCACAAAAGAATAGAATAATTTGGCAACGTAAATCTATAAGGTATCCCTTAACACCAAATAAAATTTTGGGGGAGTAATATGAGCCTAGTATAAATAAATATACAATGTTTCAGAAATCTAACTTTAATTATTGAATAAAATGTAAGCTTTTTAATGTGACTCACTGTGATGATCAAATATTTTGAAATTTAAATATTTCAGTGGCTATTAACTGATGACTAAAGAATGTTTATATTGTTTTAGTTTCAGAGATTTTAGGAACGTGTCCATTTTCAGAACGTTTGTTACTTCACCTCACAATAGCCTGTTTTGAGTAGCTACACGTATGGTAAAGTAAAAATGATAAGCAATGTGAGAAAAAAAGAAAATTGGAACCATTTTATCTGTTGATCGCTAATCCAGAGTCACTTTTGTATGTTCTCCCTATGTCACCCAGCGTGTTTCGTGGTATCTTCTCAGGCCCTGATTTAATAGGTTGGTTCTTTCTCTCATTCACTCCTGTGGCCTCAATCTGGGTCAAGTAATTATTTTATAAATTTTATTCTGAGCCATTTCACTTCTTTTTAACCGTCCACAATATTTTCTCCTTACACAGTCAAGACAGGGACTGTGTTGTTCTCTTCTCCCCAGATGGGCTTTTCCTGCTTTCAGTTTCTTCATAACATGCTAAGGCCTTCCATGTAAGGTTCTCCTGTTTCCAGGGATGTTGCCCGCCTCCCCAGCGTGAAGCTGGAATGAGGAGAGTGGGAAGTGCAATGGTGTAAGTGTTCCTGGCTTACGGGGAAACTGTTCTTGTTAAAAGTGTACCGTGAGAGGCCCGTGTTGGGGCTGCTTCTCCAGTAATCGCTGTGGTTTGGTAATTAACCAATGTAGTTTTTTAAAGGTGAATTTCCCCTGTCCTCCAAACGTCTCATGGGACAAAATCGTTTGACTCGGAGAGCCTTCCTGGCCTATGTCCTGCTGCCCCTGCCCTCACCCCCTCAGCACGAGTGGCGCCATTTCTGGCGGCACACATCGAAGTGTGTTTCTCTGAGTTCTAACCTGGTGGAGTGACTCATTCCTCAGGTGGAAGTGTCTTCTTCCATTTAACGCTGCCCAGGGCGTCCGTGAGCGGGCGCTTCACGTACGGGGACTGATGGTGGACGAAATACGAGCTTCTCAGCCTAAGCCGAGAGGCCTAACGTGCATCCCCCGTGTGTCCGGGCAGGAATGATGTGGTCCGAGTGTAAGGAGCTCTGGCTGGAAGGACCGAGGGAATACATTTTGCAGCTGTGGAATGTGCTGGACTTTGGGATGCTGTCCATCTTTATCGCCGCTTTCACCGCCAGGTTCCTAGCTTTCCTTCAGGCAACGAAAGCACAGCAGTATGTGGACACTTACGTCCAAGAGAGCGACCTCAGTGAAGTTACCCTCCCACCCGAGATCCAGTATTTCACGTACGGTAAGTCAGTAGCCGCAGGGCCCGCTTATGCTTCAGGAGGGGCTTGGGCACCACGCTGTGGAAGGAAATGCCGGCGAAGAGTGTGTTCACTGTGCGAGGCGCGCTGAGTGTGTCTGGGCAGTGCGGAGAGATGAGCTTCAGGCCTGGATTCGTATCCAGGCCATGCCTCTCCCTTGCTGTGGGACTTCACTCAAGTTAATTTACTTCTCTGTGCCTGTTTTCACATCTATAAAAAGAAGGTGCTGCGAGGTGGGAGAAAATTACCTTTAAGCCTAACAACGTAATTATTATATACTCTCAGGACATGGAACCGTCTTAATGGGGGGGCGGGGCGCGGGTAGGCGGCGGGGAAGAGCTTGATAAACTGCTTGATGTGAAGGATGAGCCCCTGAGAGCATGGGTTCCCGGAGGTAAAATAGTAATAGGTGCTAACCCACTGAACAGGAGAGGGGCAGAAACATTCAGCAGAGCAGGAAGTAGGAGTGACCTAGTGCTGCAGTGACTGGGATGAGAATGTAAGCTCTGCGCACCTACAGAAATCTTGGAGAGGGTGTTGTGCTCCTCCTCCATGTGGCATGGGATGGAGTTGATGCCACACATCTGTAATCATGAGAGCAGGGATGCCTGCTGATACCCAGTGTGCAAGGACCCTGGTGCTTGTCCTGCCCAGCACATACCCACGTTAAGTAATGTTAGCCTCCCTCCCCCTGCGGCCAAGCTGGGGAACCACAGTTGGCACACGTGCATATAGTTGTAAAATCTCCAATCTGGAAAATACTTCAGAAATGAGGGTCTCACCTTAATTTTACAGATAAGGAAACTGAGGCACAGAGTTTAAATGTGTTCTGATTGTGAAGCATAGCTCTTTGTAAGTGAAATTAAGGCTTGCATTGTGATGAGGACAAGCAGCCTGTTACTGCTAGTGAAGAAGGCTGGGTGTCTGCTCCGAAGTATTATATAAGGTGTACATTTCACACATTGTAAACTTTAAACTCAGTATCTCTCATTGTCAGCAAGCAAAGAGGAGGCCAGATCAACTGAACAAATGACCACCATTTATAGTTAAAGAATTAACTGAGATTGCATTTTTGTGTTGTATGTATCTTGACTGTCACAATAACCTATTTATTTAAATGTATTCATGTATATTTAATGACTCATCTGGAGGGAAATTTGTGAATTCAGGCTGCACTACTTATTATGTGTGTGATCTTGATCAAGTTTTTCACCTTTCTAAGTCTTGGTCTCTGCATCTCTAAAAAGAGGATGATAGCATCAATAGGATCATTGAAAGCAGTGTCCAATACATATTAAACATAGGTTTGCACAAAATTAACCACATTCTGTTTCATTGACCTTCCAAGGAAATGGGTAGAGTCTGCTGTGAACTTGCTAAGTGACCTTGAAAGGGATGTTAGGGTCCTCATTTTGAATCAATATCCAAAATTTTTGCACCTCAATAGTAGTTTACATTGTCCAGGACTAAGTTATATCATGCTCAGATATCCTGTTGACAGCACCATTGTGGTTCAGTGACATTCTCACTCCTCGTAAGATGACAATTTACTGCATAATCTGTGAGAGTAACTGATTTCCCCACCAAATATGGAAAATAAGTTTGTGCCAACTGAGCCTGTAGGATGACAAACTGGCTGATCAATAAATCTAGTAACAAAGGGGGCAAATCAGTCAGGTCTGGTGTTTTGTCATTCTGACTCAGTCTGTGTCTAATGAAGAGTTTTGACCTCTTGCTTCATCTTTTGCACTTCATTCTGTTTCTGCTCAATGTGCAATCAGCTTAGTATCTTTATAATAGCGTTCCCACCACTGAAAGAATTCGTATGAATGTAGAAATCATCTGTTTCTGGTTTAACACAAGCAATAGTGCCCAGACCATTAATTAAATCTAGAGTCGTTTCCACTGAGATATCAACCACCTACCCACAAAATAGCTCCTATTTACGGTATTGATTTTGCATAGGTAGCAGTGGATGGAAGGTTCACTGTTCATCTCTCTCTTTTTCTAGCCAGAGATAAGTGGCTCCCTTCTGACCCTCAGATCATATCTGAAGGCCTCTACGCCATCGCCGTCGTGCTCAGCTTCTCCCGGATCGCCTACATCCTGCCTGCGAATGAGAGCTTTGGCCCCTTGCAGATCTCTCTGGGCAGGACCGTGAAGGACATCTTCAAGTTCATGGTCCTCTTTATTATGGTCTTTCTTGCCTTTATGATTGGCATGTTCATACTTTATTCTTACTACCTTGGGGCCAAAGTCAATGCTGCTTTTACCACGTAAGTAAGACATAAAAAAGATACAATGAAAAAAAAGAAAAAAATCTCAGTGACTGTCGTAAAGATGTTTTTAAGAGCAGAAAAAACCCCCAAAAAACATCTATTAAAAAGTTAATGCCTGCAGGCCGGCCGGTTAGCTCAGTTGGTTAGAGCGCAGGGCTCATAACACCAAGGGTGCCGGTTCGATCCCCACATGGGCCACTGAGATGCACCCTCCACAACTAGGTTGAAACAACTGCTCAACTCGGAGCTGACAGGTCCTGGAAAAACACACTGCTCCCCAATAAAAATAAATAAGTTAGTGCCTGTGTGTGGTTACGTCGCTCCAGAGGCACCGCTCTTTGGGCCTAGTGAGCATTTGACCACAGCACAGATCAGAATTTGGAAAAATCCTAGATGAAACTGGCGATTTTGAAAGAGTTGGGTAACACATTTGTAATACCGGATGTCTCTGACATTCTGTATGACATTCAATTCAGTTTTGTCATTTTTGTAGCAATTGCTATTTCAAAAAAGAAGCATTGGCTTTATTTTAATGTAGCATGAATCAGTAAAGGAGTCGAGTAAGAAGAAATTCTAGCTAAATGTGTACAGCCCACTGTAATGGTAATACTGTTTCCTTCCTTTAATCCTGCTGCTGGTTTCTGCACTGGTGACTTACCTCCCCCAGGCAGTCTTCCTTGATTATTGATTAAGCTTCCTCAGTCTTTGTCCTTTTAAGTTCCCTCAGCATGGAGACATCCGGGATTGTGAGGTTCGCTCTCACCCATCCGTGTTCAGTTGTCACGGGGGTGGGCTCTCCCTCTGTATTGCAGTCCTTGCAGGCGGGGACATCATAAGCCCCTCCTGCCTCCCTTTGCACCCTGTAACGCCACAGCTGGAAACTAAAGGTCTCTGGAGACTAAATAAGAGCCCTTCCAGACATCTAAGTTGTTTGAAATGAATTTTTCCAAATAGTTAATATAGAGCAGGTCTTAAGGGGGAAAGACAGCTGAGACTGACTGTGCTTGTAATGGATTAAAAAATATGTTTGAACCCAGTAGGGGAAGGACAGGGAGATCCTGCATGCAACGCTGCCCCTTTGAACTCTAGGAGAGCTCATTTTATGGCTTACACGTTCTTCACGGTTTTCTGTGAAGACTGGCAACACGATACATGGGAAGGACGGCTCAGACACCAGGCGGACCTGGAGTGGATGCTGGCTCTCCTGTGCTCTTAGCTGTGGCGTTTGGCCAAGCTACTTACCATTTCTCCGTTAGTTCCCTTGTTTTTAAAATAAGCACTAAAAGTTGAAATCAGGCCATCATGAGGACGTAAGGTAATTTGTGTGCAGCCTCTTGCCCGCAGTAGGAGCTCAGGACCGGCCAGCATCCTCTCCTTTTCACCATCCCTCTCTCCCCACACACGTAGATTCTCCCCAAAAGTGGGGGCGGGAAGGCTTGCCAAAGAGAAGGAGGAAGAAGGCGGACAATTTTGTGATGCTGTTAAATTAATGGCAGGAGCCAAGAGCTTAGAGCGTTTCTTAGCCCCCTCCCGGCATCTGTGCTGTGACGTCACACAATCCAATGTTTTATAACAGAGAGTAACTCTGTAGGAACAGGAGCCTTTTATGCAACCCTCCATCCCAAGGATCTAGAAAGACTTGTAAAACATAGGAGGTGCTCCATTGATGTTTGTTGAATGAATGAACTAACACACTAGTACTAAAAAATGTATATAGAATCTGTTATATAAGAAATCAAAAAAGCACTGATTCCATAAACCTTTCTCTGGAAAAAAGGACTTACCTTTGACCCCTCCTTTGCAATGGAATTCAACATATGTAATTGTTTAATTTAAGAATTAGTCTTGCGATTCACAGACCAAGGATTACAACTGGGTTATATGACAAAACCAGCCAAACTTGATTGGCAAAAGTCACTTCCCTGATACAAGTAGGGAATTAGTCTGGGGCGGGTCTAAGTGCTCATTGCTGTGATGGAAGAACCAGGAAGTAGATGATATAAATGAGGCGAAAAGAAGAAGAATCTTTCATTCTGTTGCTTCCTCTTCATTTCCACCAAGCATAAGTGTTAGCTAGGTAATATATTTTGGTGACAAAAATTCATCTGCAGAGGTGCCTGTGCCTCCTCCTCCCCCGTGGACCCCAGGCTCTCAATGCCCCTTAGTTTCCAGAGGCAAAGGTTTTTGGGGGGCATTTTCAGAGATAGTTCTTTGCATAAACGAGAATATGAGTATTTGTATGCCCCACTTTTTTGTTCAGATTGTAGACTGTTTCACACTTGCTTATTTTTTCACATTAGTCTTTGTCTCAGCTGTTGTCTTATAGAAACACATGAAGATAGATCCGTCATTTTCCCAACTGGCTGCATAGTATCCCATCATACAGATGTCCCAGAATTATTTTCACACTCCCCCATTGATGGATATTTAGGTTGTTTTCATTCTTTCCTACTGCCATGCTACAAGGAATATGTTTGTGCATACATTTTTGACGTGGGTATGTAATTTTAATTCCGACCTTGTTCTATTCCAGAAAACCTGATTTAAATTTCTAAACCCTACAAAATCAAACCCCAAACTTTCATCCTTCTAGGAAAAAGGAGTGAGTTATTATGGCATGATTTCAGCTTTCCCCTGCTGAGTTCAGAGAATTTTCACGTGATGATACCATACAGCAAAGCTAGGCATTGGCACAGTTTAATCATGAGTTCCTGAAAACTTGAAAGGACAATTTCCATTAAATATTATGGTAAAACAATTCTCAGCGTTTATGATGATTGTATTTTATGATGGCATGTTACATCTGTACAGTATTCAGACCCTAACTTGCATTTACTTTTGATATTTTGCTAATGAATAGTGTTCATTTACTTACTGTGTACCTTATTCTTTCAACAGTGTGGAAGAAAGTTTCAAGACTTTGTTTTGGTCCATATTTGGGTTGTCGGAAGTGACTTCTGTCGTGCTCAAATACGATCACAAGTTCATAGAGAACATTGGCTACGTTCTGTATGGAATCTACAATGTAACCATGGTGGTCGTTTTACTCAACATGCTAATTGCTATGATTAACAGCTCATACCAAGAAATTGAGGTAAACCTGTTTCCTGCCCATGGGGTCTGTCCTTACCATCCCGTCTTAAATGGCATAGCATGTCTGCTTCTGTGCCCTGTGGGGGAGCTCCAGCCCGTGGAGACAGAGAGGCTGATACCAGACAGAGGGACCCTGGGCCTTTCTCCGTATTTTCCATCTGGATGGATAGGCAGGCACCTTTCAGGGTCTTCTAGGAGCTCAGCGGGGGTCCCATGAATTTATCATCGCTCAGGTGTATTTCAGAAGTTCTGAAATTAGCGGCTAGTATTGGCTGTAGGGATATCGTTCTTCCTCTGTTAGCCAGCAACCACCTGACAGATCCTGGTAGAGGAATGACGAGGTATCTGGAGAGCTGATGATGCTCTTAACCAGTCAGAATTTTTGGAATGCTAGAAATCACTTCGTGCTTTGGGTTGGGCAGGGTTGGCAGCTTTCTTCATCATTGTACGTGTTTCCTCATGTCCTCCAGTTTAGCGTTCAGCTCTAGTGCTTCGCTGTGTGGTAAGTCCACTAAATTTCTCTGTGTGTTTTGGAAACACGTAGTGTTCCCGAAGCAGAAGTGAAGTCCTCCAGAAATGAGAACTGTGGTACCCTGCACACCTGCCTGGGTATGGCAGTGGCCGCCTAGGAGGCGGGCAGTGAGTGAGCCAACTCCCCCCGCCTGTGGCCCCCTCCTCTCCATTCTTTCCTGTGCCCATCACCGTGGGCAGCGCTGAGGATGAAAAGTAATATACGACAGGAGCCAGCCACTGAGGGCCTTTGGTGATGTCAGACGCATAAACTCCCAAGTGCATCCACCTGAGTACCATTTTCCTCTTTGCCCTTGGGGTACATATGCTGCATCTACAGTGTGGCTTGGATGGATCTGTAACAGCTGAGGAGGGAGGGTGGGCAGAGAGCGGGGGATTCTTGTTGAATACGCACACTTGGCTGGTTGGGGAGGGAGGAATTCATCTTCTCATCCTTGACTCTGAATTTTTCTTGTGTTGTTGCCTTGTTTTTGGATGGCGGGCAGGAAATTCTTGTTAAATTTCAGTGGGTACAGACAGAAACATATGGGAGAGAAACTTTTTTAAAAATGGGTATTATAAAAGTGGTACTCGGAATATTATGTAGGCCAATAGAGATGATATGCAGACAAACATATATATGTCACTTATCTATTTCAAAAGCACAAGTTTTAAGGTTTTGTAAGACCCTACTGGAATCAATTACTAAAATACTTAGTTTTTAAAATGAGTTATTTCTTTTCTGTTTTGTGACACAGGATGACAGTGATGTAGAATGGAAGTTTGCTCGTTCAAAACTTTGGCTGTCTTATTTTGATGATGGAAAAACCTTACCTCCACCCTTCAGCCTAGTTCCCAGCCCAAAGTCATTCGTGTATTTCATCATGCGGGTCATTAACTTTTCCAAATGCAGGAGGAGAAGGCTCCAGAAGGACATAGAAATGGGAATGGGGAACTCCAAGTCCAGGGTAGGTCTTGGAAACTCACCACGACCGCAAGCTAAATGGTCTGTCTTTCTCCTTGTCTTTTGATGTTTGTTCAGTATTTTTTTATGTTAGAAGACGTTGCAAGTTACTGTCCATTCCATAGTCTTTCATAGACTAATACTTAATATCTTCATAGTGTCTTAAGAAGTCACTTAGTCTATGCCTTGCTTTTGGTCAGAATTTCATGTGAACTACCAGATTAAAAACAAACAAAAAACCTCTTTAACTTGTTAAGAGAAAACAGAACAGGTATTATTAGAAAACACTCAGGGCTTTTTTGTGTGTGTTCCATGCTTCATAGCTGTTACTCTGAAGTTAAATAATTTTAATCTCACGTTTTTCTCTTGGTTGTGTGTATAGTTCTCCTCTACCATATTCTTGTTTGTAGAAACCCTTTATTGGGTTAAATACTCTTTTCTTCCTTCAATATTATAAAATTGATACAGGACTCAGAGTATCCTCACATATTAATCATAAGTACCCCTTTTATAAGTAACCAAGAATGGTGTGTCCTTGTGTTGTGCCAATTGAGTCAAACTCATGAACAAAGATGGGTTTTGTGATAACACCTGATTATCATGAACTTAATTTTCAGAGATAGACTTGGTACATGAGACAGAAGGATATGGGCAGAACCTCGAAGAATAGGGATCGAGGCAGATAGGAGCAGTGTGTGTGGGGTTAAAATATAAATTTTGCTTAAAGTTGCGAAAATGGTCTGTACTCCTTGGATCCATGAGACAGCAATGTCATCTCCACAAAGTACATGCCTTCTTGAGCAGAGGTAGATATTTTTTGTCAGTTGAAGCTGGGGAAAAAGACTAGATTTGTGTTTCATTTCTCACTTTTTAAAATACATGTGCCTTTCCAAGATGTGTAATATACCCTGACATCTTATTTTTTAAGAAGGTGGCCTTTCAAACCTTTTTTTGTTTGACCTGGATATGGGCGCTTAAGGCTATTAGGTTGCAAGGCAGTGATGGGCCGTGATTTCAAATAATACCGCCTATGTACCCAGGGAGAAGCAGTATATGTACGGAAGAGAGCCTGGGCGTTAGGCCTGGGTGTGAATCCTGGTGCTTACGGCTTATTAGCAAGTACCATGGATAAATGACGTGGTCACTCTGAGCCTTAATTGTCTCATCTGAAAGGGAAAGCTTCGTAGGGTTCTTGAGAGGATGATGTGAGATGTCGAAAGTTCCAGCCTGAACAAATATCAGTGCCCTTCCTCATTCACAGTTTACAAAGTGCTTTGCTGTACATTTGAACCTCATGCAACGCTGTGAGGTAGGTATAACTATTATTCCCATTTTATAGATAAGACTGCTCGAGCTGCTCTAGGAACTCACTTCTGCAAGGTCACAGGGGCTCGCCAGTGCGGGGGGGTAGCTGTTTTCTTCAGCCGCCTAGCTCTCTCTCCTGCCCCTGGCTGCGCTCTGGCTTGGGTACTGCCATACTTCCTTCCCCATGGGGGGCACCCTCAGCTGCAGGGTTTCTTAAAGGGGCCAGGCTCTAATTGTCACCTTGGGCAACTCCTGCAACTGCTGACTTTGACTTTGTTTCTCTGCGGATTTATTAACTGAGGCTTCATTCTTTTAAAAGGAGGCCTCGCAAGCATGGGAACGCATAGCTCTGGCACTCACACCTTAATGTTATCTTTCTGTCGGTAACTGATTTCACTGACTTCATTCCTGATGTTGTCATAATGTAGAAGGGGGAAGTATGAACAGTCAGGTTGCAAGGAGGGCATTCAGGTAGCATGGGACTACCTAGACCCTGTAAGGGAAACACGGCTTGTGTCAGGGCTGTGAGGGGAGCAGACGGGCTCCATTCAGGCATTCAGGGTGTCCTCTCCTGCCCGGATTGCACCATTCGCAGGAAGGCTTTTCTCGGAGAGGTTGCTGGACGTGGAAGGAAGGCTGAGCTCTGATCTCCCAGGAGCCACGCCCCTTGGCTTCCCAGTCTCTAATACCTGGTTAGAAACTGCCATTTTGATTATATTTTTTTTAATTGTGTGCGGAGCTGTTTAAATCTCTTTAATGTTACTCATATTCATAGCTACTCTTTGTGAATTGAATTTAGCAAAAAAATCGGAGCAGTTATATGTTTCTGTTTTTCTTTTTTAGAAGAAAGAAAGGAGCCTCCAGAAATCTTTGGTGCTAACCTATACAGCTAACCTCAGTCCGCGGTCACATACTGACCCCCAGTGGCTGCTGGGAGAGTTAACTTTGTCAGCCAAGGTTCTTCTGGCTTGTGAGGCCCCCAGCACCCACGGCTTCCTGAGCTATGACGGTGGGGAGGCAGGTGGCAGATTAATACATATTTTTAGATAGGGGCTCCTGCCTTTGAATCACACCTTATAGGTAGCAACTTGCCCAAGAATAAGAGGCAGGCAGGCCCTGCTCGCTATCTGAGAAGGACAGACGGGAACCATGTGGGACTTGCTTCCTCTTCCTGCTTACTCAAAGTTAAACCTTAAAAAGAAAGAGAGAAAAGAAAAGATTACCAACGTTCTTTAGCCCAGTTCTCTCCAAAGTTGTGAACCTAGAACTCAGTAGAAGGTCAAGATACTTGGGAAGACGTGTTCATTTGGGCAGATATTTTAGGGTTACACAATACTAAGTGATGCCCTCTGAACTTGTGGTGTGTTTCCATTCAAGGACAGGAGAGGAACGTAGGGGTGGAGTCGCTTCTGTGCAACTTGGCCTTGTAGGTGCTGTGAATACATTAAGGTCAAGTATACAAGGTCCCCAGGAGCACTTAACGTTTGGCACGAGCCGACTTTGTAAAACCTATTTCCGGCGAAGCGGTCTTGTCACAGTACATCTTGCCAATATGTTGATAAACATGAGCGTTCTGCTCACATTAATTTTTACCTTGGGAAATATATTAAATCACCTATAAAACTCAGTGTCTACAAAATGTTCCTCGGAAATGTGGACTCCAGAAATATTATCAAGGAGATGAAAGTAGATTATATTTTTGATTTCCAAATGAATGTATTCTAATTTACTAGGTTAATTGTATTTTTTCCTAGTTAAACCTCTTCACTCAGTCTAACTCAAGAGTTTTTGAATCACACAGTTTTAACAGCATTCTCAATCAGCCAACACGTTATCAGGTAAGCATTCATTAGACATACCTCTTTTTCTGTTTGTAATTCCGTGTGTGTTTGTGTGTGAATAGTGCGTGGATGTCGATTCTTCGGATGTACTATAAGGATGGAATGGAACAGAGAAAACAGAATGTTAGTTGCAGAGAATTTTAGAAATCAGAGTCCAAGTTCTTTGTTTTTCTAGCTGTGGAAGAAGAATTTCTTTGCCGTCTTGAAAGCAAAGTGTTGCCACCGTTTCCAAAAGACACTGTGCGACCCCCTGAGCTGGAGACAGCAGTGGGAGATGCAGTGTATTTGGAAAATAATGCCCTGATAGATATTGTCCAGGTTGCTCTTTCAGGTAGTCCATTTTTCAAAAGATCCTTAGGCTACAGTTTCACCAGCACTACAAAATATCTTTTGCACTTTGATATCGGATGTGACATTTGAACACTGTTCTCCAACTCAGAAGCAGGTATAGTCCTTTATTTTCCAGGTGGTTGATCACGTTTGATTATCAAATCTTTACATTTCTAGTGTGTTCAGGATCACAAGAATGAGGATCAAAAAATGTATAATGTGTGATGGTGAATAGCTGTCGTCCTCTTCGTATGCTTTTCTTGGAAACAGCAAATTGTGCAGCATTGCTTGGCACACTGCCAAAGGTTTACTTTTTAATGGTTATATTATTTTCCATTATATGGTTCTACTTAATTTATCAGTGCTCTGTTGATGAAAATACAGGATATTGCCATACTGCAGTAAGTAATCTTGTGTATGTGACATGAAATGTGCAAATCTATGGCGTTGTATGGTTAAAGTGTATGTGCATTCTAATTTTTTAGCTCTTATCAAACTGATTTTGATGAAGTTTGTGCCAGTTTACATTCTTAAAATAAATGTATGAGAGTGCCTATTTCCTCAATTTCCCAACAGTGTGTTACCAAAAGTTTTTATTTTGGCCAGATAGGTGAAAATGGTATCACAGTGTAGTTTTACTTTACATTCTTTATCATTAATGAACTTGACCATCTTTTTATGTTTGGTGTTCTATATGCTTAAAACCCAATGCATATTTACCTTTCTTGATGGGCTTTTTGCTATAAACTAAGAGGAATTCTTTTAAGAATTAATTAATTCTTTTAAGAAAATCAGCCCTGGGGTGGCCAGTTAGCTCAGGTGGTTAGAGTGCAGTGCTCATAACACCAAGGTTGCCAGTTCAATCCCCTCATGGGCTATGGGGCACCGCCCTCCACAACTAGATTGAAGACAACTACTTGACTTGGAGCTGATGGGTCCTGGAAAAACACACTGTTCCCCAATAAAATCCTTAAAAAAAAAAAAAAGAAAAGAAAGAAAATCAGCCCTTAGTCTATGACAAGAATTGAAATTTTTTCCCCAGTTTGTTGTACATCTTTTTAATGTTTGTTTTTCCTCAAGTTTTTTTATTTTTGTGTAGTCAACTTTACAAATCTTTTATAGCTGCAGGTTTTGTGTCCTAATTAGTAAGATAAGCCCCCATATGAGAATATTTTTAAAAATTTTACCTATATTTTCTTTAGTACTTTCATGGTTTCACTTTTTATATGAAAATATCCACATGGAATATATTTTGATGCAATGTGTGCGGTGAGGATCCAGGTTCATGTTTTTCCAGATGATTACACAGCTGAGTGTGTTGAGTAATCTGTCTTTTTTGTTGATTTGAAATACCTCCTTTATCATTTACTAAATTCCTGTATCTATTTAGATTTATTCATAGGCTTTCCTATGCTGTAGAACTACATTATTTTAATCATAATGATTTAAAACAAAACCGAACAAATAAAATACACATGCACACGTCCTTGCTTCAAGACTCTTATTTTACATAGTGTTTCTGGCTGTTCTTTCTTGTTTGTTTTTTTATTTGAACTTATTAGTAACTCAAAGAGGTATTTAGAATGTGGGGCTTCTATACCATCTGAACAGAGGGAGATACATTTGTGAGAAGTGACAGACAAAGGAAAGGAGGCTTGGGCTCCTAGGGGCGGTAAATTGTGGGAAGCTAATGGGAGCTAAGGGTTGCTTTAGGAAGTTTGGTTTGTGCAGCCCCATCTCAGCACCACCTTCATGTCTCCAGTGACGATGCCCGTTTTTCCTCCTCCTGATGCAGCAGAGGGGAAGGGAAAGACCTTCACAAAGGGAAGTTTGTGCCCTGCTTATAGGCGACAGGAGGGGGGCCCAGAGCTCTTTCTGCATTTTCTGCTGCTTAATCTCCTTCAGCTCAAAGTAACTCTTATGCCAAAGTGACATATTTTGGGGCGGCATAGTCTGCTCCCCTTCACTACCTTGTCAGGGACCAGAACCCACATTTGTTTTAGGTTTAGTCCCATGGTTAAACAGAGTCAAAATTTGCCTCCAGTCTTTTTGCCGTAGTTTTCTATTCATCTCTTTGCCCCTGAAGTTTGTCTTCATGTAGTTTGTTCAAGAAGAGTTCACGGGAGCCATGTTTCCTGGCTAATTTAATGTTCTCAACTGTTCTCTGTTCTCTATATGTCTATGTTGACTAGCTGTAGAGTTCTTAGATGTGACCTTATTTCTTCATGTATTAATATTGGTACACGTTGCTCCGCTGCTCCTAAAATGGAATGCTAATGGGAAAGAGTTTGAGGCCAGCTGATGGTTTTTCTCATCTAGTTCACCTGAGGTTCTGGTTTGAATGACCCAAATTTTCTTTGTTTATCCTTGAAATCTAATAACTGGCTATTGATTATTCTGTAAGTGGATCTGTACGAGTTTTTTTCTGGCACACTGTGGTCATTCAATCTGTACATTCAAGTCTTCTTTAATTTCTGAATAATTTTCTTGAATTATACCTTGAAATATTGTTTCTGTTCCATTATTTGGAGTCTCTTCTTTAAAGATACCCATTAGATGCCTGCTGAGTTAACAGGAGAAAAAGATAGATGCCCGTCTTCCATAGCTACCATCTTTTCTCTATTCCTTTTGAATTTTTCATCCATTTCTCCTTTTGGCTCCTTTTTTTTCCATAGTGTCTGTCTTCATATGTGCTGCTTCTGATTTCATGTCTGTGATTTTTTTTTCTTGAGATTTTCCAACTTATATATCACTTCCTTCTTTTGGCACCATATTTTCTTTAACTTCTTTGTGCTCTTATTTCAAAGACATGACTGGTGTGTGTATATATATATATATATTTTGTTTGTTTGTTTGTTTGTTTAATGGCATTATGTGTTTTTATCTTTGCTTTAAAATTTTTCTGATGAGTGTTCTTTGTTTGCTATTTGTTTTATCCTTTTTTTAAAGAATATTTTAATATAGTTCTTCCGTAGATGCCCTACTGGTAACTAGTAATACTCAGTTTTGAATGAAGTAAGTTCTTCCTGGACGAGCTGCTTTCAGGAGGTTGGAGTGGGGTTGGAGAATTCCAGGGCCACATTCCAGGCCAATAGGAATTGTCCTTAGGCACGAGGTTGTGTGTGTGCGCGTTCATTTTTTTTCTTTATTTGTCCTTGTCAAAGAATAGCACTGTAGGACAATTCACAAGGCAGACCCCCCTCTCCATCTCACTGAGTACTTCTGGCAAGTATGGCTTTTCTTTGTAATTTCTCCTTCAACCCTGTATCTTAGCTTCTGTAGACTTTATATCAAATGGTCAAGGGAAGCTCTGAGCCATGAATGTCTGCTTTTGACATTTCTTCATACCCCCAGTTGATGGTAGCTTATAACCTTTCTAAAAAAGGGTATGGTAAATTTCATTAAGGAAGCTTTTTCTTTCTTTTTTCTTTTTTTTCTTCTGTTTCTTATTCTCCTTGTTGCTTTTGAGTGATTCAGAAGAAGAGGAGAAATTCCTAAATTCACTGTCAAATTCAGACTTCTTGTGGCTGAAAATTGTTATGCTGCTGTATGAGATGATCCTTGCTAAGCGCCTAGAGACTGCAGAGTCCTACACGGTGCCTATTTTCTAAGAAGAATTTCCTATACTTGTGGTGTAATCTTCTGTGCCCCTCAAAAAGTCATAATAGAAAAAGAGAGTCTCTGAGGAAAAAAAAATCTCAATCAGCTATGCACCCACCAAACTTGATATAAATGTCTTGATTATATGTAGCTAAAGCCTCTTTATTATGAACTCCATGAGTGATAACAACAGTTGGTTTGGTTGTTACGGATTTTTGTTTTATGCAGTGTGATTATAATATATGACTTACCTTAAAGAAATTCCAAATCTTAATCCACTAGATGGAGACTTTGCCTTCAAAGTGGTGACCTTTGAGGCACACTAATTCTGATGGTGCTACCACAGCTCAGAGCATTTTTGGAATATCTCTAAAGAAATACTTTTTAAAATTAGTTTACAAGACCCACAAAAAAATGCTTTATTATTTTGTCATTACTCAACTAATTATTCACCTTATTAACAAGAGTTAGTGCTGTGTGACTTAACATTTTTTCAAAATAATCACATTCACCTTTAAAAAAAAAAAATCACCAGACCATCACCAATCTGGTCATTACCTTATCTGTTTTATATTCAAATGAGTGTTCCCTCTCCAAAACAATTACTTCAAAGACAGGGATTCCAATGTGCTTCAAAGAGCACAGAGGAAGAGTTCCAAATATGTGTCGATCGATGGCAGTATTTATATTAACATTAATTATTAAAAGCATGCGAAGGTAATTTTTTTCTGTATGTAAAGAATTTTTTGAAAAACCGGGGACACTTTTTCTGAAGAACATAAAGTCTTGGAGAGAAATAGTTATGATTGAATTCTGTTCATGAATACCTGCATTAGAGTTCAAAGTGCATAGGTAGACCAAAACAGAGGTGTAGGAAAGCCCTGAATTCATCTCCCACAGACACACAGAATATGAGCCTACATATAGAGTGATTCCTCCTGAAGAAGAGTTGAGGGCTGATCGACCAGCTTCTGCACAACAAATTACAGAGGGTATTAAAATTCACATGGAACCACAAAAGACCCCAAATAGCCAAAGCAATCTTGAAGAAGCAGAACAAAGCTGGAGGTATCACTCACCACTGATTTTGAACTATATACTTGTATACTTTTAGGTTGTCGGAAAAGTCATGACACATTTTTGCAACGGAAAAACAGAAAAAATACGTCATAACTTTCCCGACAACCCAATACAAAGCTATAGTAATCAAAACAGCTTGCAAAACTGGCATGAAAAGAGACACAAATATCAATGGAACAGAAAAGAGAAGAGAGCTCAGAAATAAACCCACATTTATATGGTCAATTAATCTATGACCAAGGAGGCAAGAATACACAATGGGGGAAAGACAGTCTCTTCAATAAGTGGTGCTGGGAAAACTGGACAGCTACATGCAAAAGAATGGAACTGGACCCCTATCTTACACCATCTACAAAAGCAAATTCAAAATGGACTTAGTTGAATGTAAGACTTGAAGCTATAAAACTCCTAGAAGAAAACAGGCAGTAAGCCCTTAGGCGTCAGTCTAAGCTATGTGGGCTGCTTGCCCTTTGCACAGCTCTCAGACCTGGAGACCTGGCTCTGAATTGAGGCGTGGATCTGATTGTCACCCTTTCCGTAATGATAGCCCATTGTTCCAGTGCCACCCTTTCCCAACGTTGTGTATTACTGCCTTCCCCCCAACATAGTGGATATTTATGTTGGCCAAATAATAGGAATACTGCTTGACCCACTGGCTGACCCACTCTTATCTCCCTGACTTAATTGCCAGGAGACAGTCAGTAAATTGGAATAGACACATTTAATGGGGAGCGGGATGCCAGGCTCCCTTTCGTTTCGGCAACTCTAATCTTTATGAGTGATTGCCGTGGATTTCCCCATTCTTTTAGCTTCTGGGGGGGGGACACCCCTTCCCTTCCACACAGGGAGGAAAGAAGAACCTCCTTCCCCCAAGAGCTCATGATCCCTCCCACATCTCAGCTGTTCTCCGTATGGGGGTGATGAGGAGAACTAGGTGGTGAGTATGGTCTAGTATCTGTTACTAAGCCTTGGGGGGAGTTAGCTGGTCCCCAACTGCCAGTGGCAACTTGGTCTTAGACCGTGGGGTACTCAGCATCCTTTGTCATCTTCAGTTTGGGGTTTATCAACAATTCCAGGACAAGAGGAAAAAAATCCCACTTGACATAAGGTTATATTTCATCAGTACCCTTTCCTATATACAAGTTTAAAATGTCGTACTATAGTCAAATTTCTCAGTCTTTTCCTTATGATTTTTTTGTTAGCCTTTTCAAGAAATATTTCCCTATTTCTTTAAAAGTTTTAAAATATTTAGATCTTTTGTCCATTTGGGTTTTTTTTAATTTTCTTCTTTTGTTTTTGTTTATGGAGTGAGGTAGAGATCTAATTTTAACTTTCTCATAAGGATAGTCCATTGTCTCAGCATTATTTGTTGAATAGTCTATTCTTCAAGCTTCTTTAAACTGATATACGTTCCTTTGTTCTTTCTCTCTATGGGAATCTGCCTTCACTGTCCCCTAAACTTAATTATGTCCCTGATATGTTCACCCGCCATAGTGCATTGTTCCAGTGAATCGTCCCTGAAACAAGGACTGTGTTCGCTGTTATGGCCTCAGTACCTACATCACTACCTGGCACAGAGTAGGCTTTCAGTAAAGATTTGGTAAATGAATGAATGAGTCCAGGCTACTAACAACCCAGCTGTGCGTCTGTTCTGGGGTTTGGATTCCACAGAGCCCGGAAGGTTTTGCATTTTGCTGTGACTGGTAAATGGGCTTTTCTTTTTCGATAGCATGAGCCTCCTTGAGCTGTCATTATTCAATGAGACAGGCATTTTGAATCATCCCAGATTCTTCACTTTACTTGACCTTGGCATCTAATGGGTCACTTAGGTTCATAATTTACACTTCCTTAAAGCTGAGACGTATTTTTCATTCTTGCTATATACCGGGTTGTCGGAAAAGTCATGACGCATTTCTGCAACAAAAAACAGAAAAAATACGTCATGACTTTTCCAACAACCCAGTAGTACAGCGGTTTTCAACCTTCCTAATGCTGCGACCCCTTAATACAGTTCCTCATGCTGTCGTGACCCATAACCATAAAATTATTTTCATTGCTACTCTATAACTGTAATTTTGCTACTGTTATGAATCGTAATGTAAATATCTTTTTGTTTTCTGATGGTCTTTGGCAACCCCTGTGAAAGGGTCATTTGACCCCCAAAGGGGTCACGACCCACAGGTTGAGAACCGCTGCAAGTAGTAGTTCCCTTTAGCCACAGTTTCACTTTCCAAGATTTCAATTACCCACTGTCAATCGTGGTCTGAAAATATTACATGGAAACTTCCAGAAATAAACAATTCATACGTTTTAAATTGTGGGCAGTTCTGAGAAGCCTGATGAAATCTCACTCCGTCCCACTCTGTCCCAGCTGGGACGTGGCCCATCTCTTCACCCAGAGTCTCCATGCTCTGCACATTCCCTGTTCATTAGTCACCTAGTAGCCACATTGGCTTCAGATTGACTGTCATGCGATCACAGGGCTCGTGTTCAAGTCACCCTCAGTTTACTTAATTATGGCCCCGGTGCACAAGAGCAGTGATGCTGGCAATTCAGATACACCAAAGAAAAGCTGTTAGTGCTTCCTTTATGTGAAAATGTAAGAGTTCGCCACTTAATCATATAATCACAGCATAATCTCATATGCTGAGATTACTAAAATCTACATAAAGAATTAATTTTCTATCCATGAAATTCTCTAATTTGTCAGTTAAACTATCCTAGGTATATGTGTATAGGAAAAAACAGTAGATACAGGGTTTGGTACTACTTGAGGGTTCAAACATTCACTGGGGTTCTTAGAAAATAATTCCCATGGCTAAGTGGGGGTACCACATCTGCATTTTAGTTCTGGCCTTTGTTTCTTTCCTTTATTATCTTTTGAATGTGATCTTTGATGTAGGCATGAGAATATGTGTAACACATAATAAATTGTGAACTATAATTACCTGTACACCTATGAAGCCACCTGTCGCCTGAGAATGATAACATTATCTGCCTAGTGGCTGTACATAGGTGCTCCCCGCTAGCCCACACCCTTGCCACCTCCTAAGAGGTCATCCTCTGCTGAAGTTTGGGTTGCTCATTCTCTTGCTTTGGTTTTCTTTTCAAAGATAAGCTTATTGCATATGTAAGTAATCCTAAAAATGCATTATGTAGATTTACTAGTTACTGAGCTTTATAATAGTGGTTTCATACTTCGTGACATCTGCAACTTGGATTTTTTATTCAACATTTATGCTCCTAAGATTCATCTATACTGTAGAGTGTGGCTGTGGTTCATTAATGTCATTAATTTCGTTAGTGATCACAGTGACATTATATTGTGTACCATACCATGATTTGTCTGTTCTTCTGTCGATATTTGTTTAGATTGTTTGCAGTTTTTTGGTTTTTGTTTTTGTTTTTTTTCCGCTATTTTGGACAAGATTGCTATAAACATTGTTGTTTATGTCTCTTGGTCCAAATGTGTGAAGTTTCTCTAGGCGCTATACCAAGGAGTGGACTTTCTGGGTGAAAGGATGTTCACCTGAAAACAATAAGGCCAAATTATTTTTCAAAGTGGTCTGTTTATACACACGCCAGTAAACTGTAAAAATTTCATTGATCCATATCCTTCCCAAAACTTGGCATTATAAGATTTATTAATTTTTTTCCCTTTTTAGATGTAAAATTGTATTTCCTTTTAATTGTAATTTGGATTTCCCCAAGAAAAGAGTTAGAGATTGTTTTCTATGCTTGTTGACCATTCACAGTTCCATTTCTGTAAAATGTCTGCCTTTTGCCCATTTTTCTATTGGGCTATTTGAGTTTTTCTTACTGAATTAAAGTTCTTTATATATTTTGGATCCAAATTGGCCATCAGCTACAACTACTTCCAATATTTTCTCTCAGTTTGTGGTTTGCCTTTTCACTTTCTTTATGGTATCTTCATAAATAGAAGTTTGAATGAAGTCTTAATTGTAATGAAGTTGAATTTATCAGTCTTGTGTATTGTAATTATAATATTTTGACCTTGTTTACAAAACATCTAGCTCTGTACTGAATTTATAAATGTATTCTCCTACACTTTATTTTGAAGGATTTAAAAGCTTTGTCTCTCACATTTAAAAGGCATGTGGAATTAATTTTTGTGTCCATGGTATGAAGTAGGGCTCCAGTGTAATTTTTTCCAGATGGATAAACAATTATCCTGTAAGAGCATTTATTTAGATTGAAGTATATTCACAATACATATTGCTACAAGAGGAAAGTATACAATATAACAAAATATATGGTATTTAGAAAACATAAAATACTGCACATATAGTAATTAATATATATATATCGGATCTAAAGAAACGGTATTAGAAGGGCAGACTACACTAAAATAACAACAGTGATTACCTTTGGATGGTGGGATAATGGATAATTTTGTTTATTTCTTTCGTCCTTCTCTGCGTTTTCCAAATTCTCTGTGTTGAACATATATTTGTATTTTTTTTAAAAAGTGAGAAATAAGATAGTGTCTATAGATCAGCGGTTCTCAACCTTTCACAGGGGTCGCCTAAGACCACCAGAAAACACATATTTTCAATGGTCTTAGGAACCGAGACACCGCTTCTCTATCCGTCTCAAGGCCCACATGCAGATACCCCCACATACGAGTACCCGGCAACCCCTGTGAAAGGGTCGTTCGGCCCCCAAAGGGTTCGACCCCCAAGCGGTTCCCACAGGTTGAGAACCGCTGCTATAGATGATGATGTAGTGTCAACACACCTTAAAGAAAAATCGTTAGTTGAAAGAGAAACCATGAATTGAAATCTCCCCACTTAACTTTTGAAAAAGCTTCTTCCATTCCTGGGGGTGGGGAGATGTTTGCGAATTATGCAGTAAATGTCAGTAGAAGGTGAAAAAGGCTTAAATTCTGAAACCTGGGTGATTCTTCTGTAAATAGTTATATAAAATAGCTCTCCCCTGAGTTGTTTGCTTTACAGGTATGTAGGCTCTTTGAAGATAGGATCCAGGTTACTTATGTGTATCATTGGTGATGCAATCATTTCTTTTTGCCCAACAGCAGATAATGAAAAGACTTATAAAACGATACGTTTTGAAAGCACAAGTAGACAAAGAAAATGATGAAGTGAATGAAGGTAAGCATCTCCAACCTGAAAAGCATCCTTTTACAACTAATGTAATGAACTTGTAAAACTTCATATTAAAGGATACTTTAAAATTCCAGTAATCTCAGGTAACAGTTTAGGTGTACACACACACACACACACACACACACACACACACACACACACGGCACCAGGCTCAAGTCCAGGTTACCTAGGCTTCTGACCAACTGGCCACAGATTGGAGGTTCCAATGACCTCTCCAACTTAGAATGCCAGTTATTAAGTCCAGGTTGTCACCTGTACTTCGACCCACAACCTCCTTCTTGTGTTCTATCAGTTTTCTACAACTGAACTCAGAGAACCATGTTACTTACTAGATCACTGGTTTATTGTAAAAGGTATGACTCAGGAACAGCCAGATGGAAGAGACCCTAGCAATGGAGATGATCTGTGTAGGTATCAGCCCTTCAGGCTGAGGGAACCCGAGGGGCTCCCTGTAGACAGAAAGGTTGTCCCTTGGTCATACATCAGTTAACAGAAAGGTTACCCTGAGCCGCAGGACAAAAACTTTGGCTGAGTTTTACTATTAAGAACTTAGCTGCACTATTTTTATACCTTTTTTCAAAGGTCGGTATATTTTTAAAGGCAGACATTTCTTAAACATCTTAAAGGAAAAAAAAATCTAAAATAAGTACCTTGGAGACTTTATGAGATAAATGTATTCTATTCATAGCATATAAATTTTACTCTTTGTTCTTTTCAGAGTCCAAAGAGCTAATTACCAATTGTATGTATTTTTAATCCAAATACTACAGGTGAATTAAAAGAAATCAAGCAAGATATCTCCAGCCTTCGCTATGAACTTTTGGAGGACAAGGGCCAAGCGACTGAGGAACTAGCCGCTCTAATTCATAAGCTCAGCGAGAAGCTGGCCCCCAGCATGCTGAGATGCGAATGACCCCGTCACCTGGAACTTGCCTTGGACTGCAGCACAAATGTGGGCAATAATATTTCTAAGTATGAAATACTTGAAAAACTATGGTGTAAATTTTTAGTGTTAACTACCTTTATCATGTGAATCCGTAAAAGTTAGGTCTTAATGATTTTCCTGTTTTATCACATGCCAATGGTCTTCATTTTAACTGTCTGCCTTGACATTACCAACCATGACACGCCATCGTATTTAAAGGCCCAATATTACTACATTACTGACATTTTTGTCCATTTTAGAGTAAGTTCTACTCCATCTTTGCACTACCTGTTGGCCTCCAAGAGACTGCAATCTCCTTGGAGACAGGCACCATTGTCCTATTTATCTTTGTGTCTCCAGCATCTAGTACAGTGCCTGGTCCATAGTAGGTGCTCAGTAAATGTTGAAACCAACTGAACTGCCAACAAAATACAAAAACAAATAAAAAGGCCATCACTAGGTTGCACACCTTCTCCTGTCTAAGTGCTAAAGGGATTTTTTTTTTTAAATAGAAGCTGAAAACATTTCACAAACAGCTATGACTTTGTCAGATTTTCTTAGGATTTTTGGCATCACTGATAATCCTAGAATTTTTGAGCCCCAAAGGAAGAAGGTTACAAAGAAATGGGTTAATAGAAAATATGATTACATTATATATTTAAGTTTCATAGAATTGTTCAAAACAACACATTAAAGATTTTTCTAAAGTATATCTTGTTTGCTTTCTGTCTTAGATTTTCATTCATTGTTTTTCAGTCATGTGAATTTAGTCATCGGGGTGGTGAATTTTTTTAAGGCTGGGAGTTATGTAGCACTGTTATTTTGTTTTAACCTCCTAATCTCTACTTCTGATGCTTTAATGCTAAGTAAGGTATCAACAACTGACTTCCTGTCTCGCCCATTCGCTCCTTTCTGAGTTTTGGAGAATATGCTTATGGGCATAAATAGGGAAGAGAAGTGGCTGTGTGCCTGGAAAGCCATGTCCAGGTATCACCAGGTGTGTTCCATTTCCCTCTGGGGCCTCTCTTGCTTACAATAATGGACATCTGTTTTCTTACCAGAGCATTTCAGTTATACTTTCTACTTGTGGTGTGTCTGTATTTGACTTATTATAGATCTGAGCTGAGTCTAGTAATATCCACAACGCCTCATGACTTGAATAGGAAAGGGGATACAGGCCAGTGAGTGCCCTCGTCTCTTCACAGACCGTAAGACACTCAAAAGTATTGTTTTTTAACCAGGGAGGTTCAAATATCTCATAGAGTTATGTTTAACGTCCTGATTCCCTTCAGTCTGTTCCTGTCTAGTCTTACAGGAATACAAATTGTGATCACACCTCAAGGATAGTTTTATAGGTCCTAAACACCAATCAAATACATGGTACTTTAAAAGTCATTACTCTCACACATGAAGACCAAAATGAACATTAAATGGAACTACGTAAAGCTCTTTAAAGATGATGTCTTAATTTCTACATTTTGGGACTTAAAACAGAAGTTTAAAAAATACCTTTATACATTTTTGCTACCACCGTAGACTATTTCATTAACTTTTGTGCTATTCTAGTAGTTCTTTGTCTTAAACAGTTTTCAAACTTTATGTATTTTATGTTATGCCTCAGAAATGAATAAAATATTGAGTTTTTTTCATTGTTATGTTACTCTACTATATTAAAATACTAAAGATATGGAGTTTCCACAATAGACAGTACTTCCAGTCTTACAGTACTTTCTAGAATTCCAAGTGTGGACATTTTTGTTTATAGCTGTGGAATGGAATATTTAGTGATGATCCTAATTGGGGGTTGGGAAAATGTTGAATGGAAAAGTGTCACATTCAGCTGGGAACATTCAGACTAGGATTCTTCAAGTCTTGAATGAAGATTAAGCTCACAGCAATTTTTTTTTAAGTCCATGCCTCCCACAACTGTAGAGCTCTCAACACAGATCAGAAAAGTTCCTCTCTGTTATGGGCTAAATTATGTTGCCCCCTAAATTTGTATGTTGAAGCCGTAACTCCCAGTGCCTCAGCATATGACTATATTTGGAAATAGGGCTTTTAAAGAGATAATGAAATTAAAATGAGATTAGGGCGAGGCTTACTCCTCTGTGACAAATGTCCTTATCAGAAGAGATTAATACACAGACACAGAGGGGAGACCATGTGAAGACACAGGTTGAAGATGTCCAAGGAGAGATGCCTCAGAAGATTGGTTTGCTTCCCTGCTGACACCTTGATTGGTACTCCAAGCCTGGGAGAAAATAAATGTTCTGTAAGAAAATAAATGTCTTTTGTTTAAACCACCCAGCTTGTGGTACTTTATTATGGTGGCCCTGTCTATCTAATACACCTTCCAACCCCCTAAATTCTATAATGTTCTATACAATTCAATTTTACTCTGTCTCCTCTGTGGCTATTTTTCAACTTCTAAAAGTGTATCTGTATTTTTATTGAGTCTAAATTAATGTATATTTTCCTCAAATTGTTACACAGCTAACCTGTCTCAAGGCGTTATTGTCTATTTTAATATAATTATTTTAGCCTCAGACAATGAACTGTCTGGAACACCCTGGGATCTAGGCAAAACCTCAGATCCCTCTGTAGGAAATAGTTCCTCTTTCTAAGAAGCACCTCTTCTCAGGGGTTTAATTTTTAATTGACAATCATTTGTGAACTCCCCCCTAGTGGACCACAGAAATCAGGAAAGAGACCGTATCTTACTCATCTGTAGTATTTCTGGGGGCAGAACAGTGTCCACTAAGGACCGATGACAGGAGTCAAGGACTGTCAGCTCTTGGTCAGAGCCTGAGTCACCACAGGCCAGCAATAGTCTGAGGGTCCCTGAGGCCTTTTCAGGGGGCCTGTGATTTTGAAACTATTTTCATAACACTAAGACATTTGTGGTTTTCACTGCGTTGACATCTGCACTGATGGTACAAAAGGCATGGTTAATACTGCTGGTTCTTAAGCACGAATCAAGGCAGTGGCTTCAAACTGCAGTAGTCGCTGTATTCTTCATGCACATGTGGGCAGGAAACAAAGTTTCATATAAAAATGTTCATTATAAAGCGGTAAAAATTGTTAATTTTAAGCCTTCACTCTTGAGTGCATATCTTTTTAAATATTCTGTGTGATGAAATGAGAAGCATGCATAAAGCATTTCTACTAAATGCCAACGCACAGATTTCTACACAATGCCATCTCAAGGAAGAGCATTTGTGTGATTGTTATTTGAGTTGCTAGCCCAACTTGTTGCTTTTCTCGTGGAACCATTTGTTTTTTGAAAGCACAACTGAAAAATTATGATTACTTAGACTTGAATATATATCATGCACTTCCTTGTGAAATCAAGCAGGGAACCTATCATTTCAAGGAAAATAATTGACATCAGTGGTTAAAATTTGAGCCTTTATGCATAAATTATACTTTCGCAAAATTTGTACCCACCGTCTGAGTTTGACAGCTTTCTTCCAATAGTACAAATCTTTTCTGACGAAATGTGTGGTGATGTTAACAAATGAGATTTTTTTGGATGCTGTATAATGAAGTCGCATTCCACATTGCAACTAACTTTTCAAACTACCACTTGAGTTTGGACCAAGATTCCTTCATATACTTAAAAATAACCCACACATACACCAATATATTGAATGCAGAAGTAAATCTGGGACGCCCCTGTTCGCTATTCTGATGGACAGTAAATAGGTTTGCAAACAATGCTAGTCTTTTTACTTTTTTATTTTAGAAAAGTTATTGTCATTAAAATACGTAATGAGCTTGTTTTTTAATATATTTTTAAGTTTTTCAGTTCTAATTTCTTATATGGTAAATGTCAACAAATAATTCATATAAACATAAGTTCTTTGGTGTCCTCAATAGTTTGTAGGAGTTTTGTAAAGGGGTCCTGAGGACAAAATATTGAGAAATGCTGCTTGTAGGCTAACGCCTATAACGGTGGAACCTAATTCTTTGAGGGACCCTTTCCAATCTCAGACAAATAGATCCGAATCTACCCGGGCTTCATAGCTCCTACATCCAAAAAAGACAGAGGTGCGGCTTTGGGCGGCGGTAGGGGTGGAGCCAAGACTGCGTCCCCGGTCTCCCTGGAAACAACCCTCCGGAATCACCTGGTCCTTGTCCTCAGTCCCTCTCCGCCTCTGATTGGAGCAGGTTACGCCAGTGGGCGGCCCGTCGGGGGAGGGGCGGGGCTTCAGTTTCGTCCACCGCCCACTCGCGTGAACGTATTGACGTCACTCGAAGCTGCTGCCTTGACTCCCGGCCTTTGCGTCTCCGCTGTGGTACCTGGAGCTGGGGTCGCCTGTGTGCGGGGACTTGGGCAGTTTCCCCTCAGAGGCCTGGCGTCCGGCCGCCCCTGCCCGCCCTGCCCCGGCCCGGCGCCGCCCAGGGCGTCCGTGCCGCCGTCATGGATCTGAATTTAAACCGAGCGGATTATTTACAGGTAAACCCGAGGGACAGGTCCACGGTCGCCGTGCGGGGTGAGACCCGCTGCCTGAGAGGATTCGGTCTTAGCGAGAAAGGCTGGAGCTGCCCTGTGACGCGAAGCCCGGGCTGCGGAGCTTTGTGCCACCCCCGGCCCCGCGGGGTGCAGGCCCCAGACTTCCTCCCCTCCATCTCGTTTCCCAGTCACCCCGTTTGGGCTAATGGTACAAACGTGTGCCCGGCCCATATCCCGGGGAGTCGTGCTAGGTCAGCACTGGCCGCCACACCTCGGCGGTTGCCTCTTGAATTTTTCTTGACTCCACCCCACCCTCCCCCCATTTCCTCCAGCTCCGTGACCCCCAGTTCAGGCTCTCGCCTTCTCTTGCTTGGTGGATGGAAATAGCCTCCCACCCGGGCTCCGAGCTCCAGCGTCACCTCCTCCCTTCACATCACTTGCCGGATGGAGGTTTCAGAATCCAAATCCAAATCAATTATTTTAAGCTTTAACCCTCCTCCCTGGGTGACAGCATAACATCGTAGACATGCACGACCTGTACATTCTTTCCCGAGCTGTTGCTTTCTGCAACTTCTGTCCGGTCTTCCTCCTCCACCTGCCGTGTACTGCCGGCCACAGTTCCCGTCTGAAAGATCCGTGCTGTTTCCCTCTTCTGTACCTTTTGTAAAATAATCCTCCTCATCGGTTTTATTGGCTGTCATGGCCATCAGCATGTTTGCCATGTGAGCAAAAAAAATTTTTTTTCTTGGTTGCGTTTAAAATAATTTCTCTATTTCCAAAGATTTTAAATCACTCTACAAAAACTAACAACTATATGAAGTTGTAACAGAAGGCTTCTAGAAATATTTTTTGTGATGTATCCTGCCGGTAATGTCACTTATTATTATTTTTTTTTTGGCTTGACAACATAAATTTTGACAAGCATACATTTTACTGTTTTTGGTTGTTTCCTGTATCCTCACTTTCGTGGCCTATTTCATTAGATAATAAGTTCATCGCTGATAATAATTACTTCATATCACTAATTTCTGCAATAAAAAAGGGACTATCATCTGAATCTGCTGGTCCCTTACATCTCTGATGTAAAACTCAGATTACAGAGTATGAGAAAACATTTAATAAGTGGCTGGTGTGTTTCCTAGGTGGGAGTGACCTCTCAGAAGACCATGAAGTTACTTCCTGCCTCAAGACACAGAGCTACACAAAAGGTACTGTGCAGATACTGATTCCTCCACGTCTTCTTAGCGGTGACAGAGAAGAAGTGTACATTTCCTTCTTTTTTGAGAAGTTATTCTTTTTAAAATGCTAATGTTAACATGGAAATTAATGTCTTTCATTTGAACAGAGGTTGGCATCCCAAGGGACATTTACAAACAGTAATTTTCTTGGACATTATAATTATTATGTCCAGTTAGTAAATAGTATAAAATAACTTGTTAAAACCATATTCCATTTTTCTGGAAATAATTTACTCCGTGTGTACTTGTATGCACCAGATTGTGTATATGAAAGATCAAATGTAAGACACAATTGAATATAGAGAAATTGTTTTTTTGAGACATTATCATATTTTAAGAGTAATTAAGTATTTTGATGTTGAACTTTATATTTAGCAATATTGACTTGAGTATTTTTATAGAAATACTGATCCTATGAGACATGACAATTATAATTTTGTAATAGACTAGTAGGATATTTTATAGCTGCAAAATAAATACAGTATCCTGATATATTAACATTTTTTCAAGCTAAATCAATAGATTTCTGATTGTCATTTATTTAGTCTACTATTGGGTTGTCAGAAAAGTCATGACGCATTTTTGCAACGAAAAACATAGAAAAAATACGTCATGACTTTTCCGACAGCCCAATAGATCAGCATATCTCAGGATCCTGCACACTCTTAAATTATTGAGGGTCCCAAAGAATTTTTGTTTATGTAGATATATCTATCAATACTTACTGTATTAAAATTCAAACTAAGACATGTTTTATTTACTCTTCCACTTTTTAAAAATAATAGACCTACTACATGTTTACATACATAACATTTTTATGAAAATATTTTCAAAAACAAAAGAATTTAATGAGAATAGCAACACGGTGTTGCATTTTCTTTAGCCTGGCGTAAACAAAGGTACCTGGATTCTCATGTCTGTTTTCATGTCAGTGTGCTCTGATGTGTTGTTTTGGTTGAAGCATATGAAGAAAATCTAGCTTACACAGATACATAGTTGAAAATAGGGAGGTGTATTTAAATAGCTTTTCCAGATAATTATGGCTCTTCATATTTGATACTATACCTACACTAGACAAGTAGTAGTATCTTAAACATTAGGTGTAATGTGGAATCTGAAACCATATTGATTAACTTTTCATACTTTGATACATTAAAATCCATTGGTCTGTCTTGTACTTGAAATGGATCTTTTACCCATGCATGAATTTATAGCATCCTGTGGTGGTCATTTGAGATTATTGGTTCATCTGAATTATACATATCTTCCAAATGTTGACACATTTTATTATAGAATATCAAACATTTCATATTTTTTAGTATCACTACTGGTCTCATCAGAAAAATTAAGTATGGAGAAGCTGTCAGTCTCCCAGTGGCCAGATACAAGACTTTCCAAAGTCCTGACTTGCACTTGAAAGCTCTAATTTGACCATCGGTAGCAAACACTGTCAGATGTTTCCCTTTGAAATAACAAACTCACCTCCTTCAATTTTTAAAAAAAGCTCAGGAAATACCCATGTGTTAATAACAACAGTTGTTGGTTGTTCCTTCGTTCTTAAAAATGGTATTTCTTGAAAAAGTGGATGGTTCAGTTCATAACTCAAACATTTATACAAGTACTTTTCATCGAGACTGTTTTGGTATGCAGCAGAAGTGTTTAATGCGTGTTTCCTCTTTTCTCACACTAAATATTAAAAAGACATGTATTCAAGGGTCAAGATTTAATAAGATTAATAATTTTTATTGCTTCATTAAAGACATTCTTAAATAAAATTGGATTTTTTTTCTTTATTCTCAAATAGGTGATGAAGATTACAGATTACTGGTATAGTTTGGTGGTGATGTTTAGTTTCTTGTCAAACACCCTATTTTACCCACCATTACTTCTGTACCATCATTGCAAATATCAACCTAGTGAAAAAGGAAAATAAAGATTTAGAAAATAGTGTTGACCAGACAGATTCGCTAAAAGGTTCTCACTGAATTCCAGGAGTCTAGGACCCACACTTTAGAAACACCTGTAATGTGTTATTGTTTTATAAATTATTGGGTTAGTGTATCATCAGAAAATCAAAACCTTAACTATTCTTATGTATTTTTCCGTCTGAAAAGAAATCTCTGCCTGTACCAAAGACCCATAAATCTCCTTAAAATATGAACATAATTATTTGTGAATGTTCACTGTTCTGGGGAGAAAGTCCACAAGTTTCATCAAATACACAAAGCTTCCACAGAAAGTTAAAAATCAATGGCCTAAAAACAGAGTCTACATAATATCAACTTTTTGATATTTGAGACTTGTTTTATATCCTAATACTTGGCCAATTTTCTAATGTTTCTTTGTGCTTGATTGTTGGGATGGGGGGCTTTATTTATTTATACACACACACACATATATACATAATGTGCATATATATTAGATCAAAGGTAATTGTTTTTCTATTTTTTATCTTTTGTCTTCTTGATTATCAGTTTCTGAAAAAGAAGTGTTAAAATCTTTATATTTATTCAGAATAATCCATTGGCCACATTGGATAATTGATAATGCTGAAACTGGGTGATGGATACATGGGAATTTATTATAATTTTCTGTCTACTTTTGCATATGCTAAAATTTTTCCATTAAAAATGTTTAAAAATATCAAATAAGTCAGTCACAACCTTATTTGATAATCTCTTTTAAAAATTAATCTTAATGGACCAGCTGAGTGGCTCATTTGGTTAAGAGTTGGCTTAAGAGCATGAGCTCTGGGAAGCAGGGCCACCGGTTCGATTCCCACATGGGCCAGTGACACTGCACCTGAGCTGAGCTGTCGCTGAACTGCTAGCTGGTGGCAGGATGGCTCAGCTGGTGTAGCAACAAGATTGCCTGTTCCATGGTGGGCTATGCTCACCCGCAACTAAGACTGAACTCGGCACCTTGAGCTGAGCTGCCACCTGGATGGCTCAGTGGATAGAGCGTGCGCTCTTAACAACAAGGCTGCTGGTTCGACTCCCGCATGGGATGGTGGCTACGCTCACCCGCAACTAAGATTGAATACAGCACCTTGAGCTTAGAGGCCACGAGCTGCCGATGGGAAGCCAGATGGCGACTGGCGCCCTCCACAACTAAGATTGAAGAACAACAATTTGACTGGTTCCCCTCCCCAATTCCCCAATTAAAAAAAAAATGAATCTTAAAATGTTCTTATGCTCCAGTTAAGAAAAAAAAATTACACCCCCACCCCCCTGGCATTTCTGTCCCTATTCTCTGTTCTATTTACATTGTAAGAACAGCATATGTGGCCAACTACTTCCGTAGTGACTCTCCATGACCTTCTCTTTGACCCTTTTCTATAATTCTTTGGCAGATAATTTTTTTGTAAGGGTGTCTTTTCTAGATTTTCTAATCTCTGTTTTTAAAAATCATAATTTTTATATTGAGAATCTTGTTTTCTTCATATATAGTTAATAGGGCATAATAGTAATTTTTGATTCTCTTCAATCTATTACAGGTAGTTATTGGAGATTATGATGGTGTAGTTACGTGCTTTGGCATGAAGAAAGGAGAAGCAGTGGTATGTATGGGTTTTAGTTTTAGGAGGAAAAAAGTTTTCTAAAAGAAAAACACTACTTATTAAATAATCCTAGGTTAAAATTTTTCTGAAATACAATGAAAAATGGGTTGTGAGGGAAGCAGTGCTATGAAGTATGAGGCGACAGCACAAGAGTTATTTGCCAGTTATTTGTAAAACACCTTTGACAGCCTTGGGTGGCTTATTGGTTTCCTATGCAACCAGTTTGTTTCCTATGTAAAACAAAGTACCTCCAATGTAGGGGCTTAAAGCAGCACACATTTATCATCGCACAGTTTCTGTGGGTCATGGCTGCAGTGTAAATGCCAGCCAGGCTCTGCCCTTTCAGGAGCTCGGAGTCCTGTTCCATGCTGATACGGTTGTCAGCAGAATCCAGTTCTCTATTGTTGGACTAAAGCCCCCACTTTATTGCTGTCTGTAAGCCAGGACCTGCTGTCAGCCTCTTGAGGCCCCCACAATTCCCTGCTACATAGTCCTCGCACAGGCCCACTCACAACATGGTGACCTGTTTCTTCAGACCAGCAGGCAAATCTGTCCAGCCTGCCAAGAATGGAGTCTTACATCACATCACATCACATCACATCACATCACCACATCACCACAATCACATCACCACATCACATCACAATCACATCACATCATGGAAGTCACTAGCCGTCACCTTTGCCACTTACTGTAACCTATCAGGGAAGTGATTTGTATATCACCATAGTCACAGACCATAGTTTACATGTGATGGGTATGAAATGTGAACTCTTCTATTTATTATACTTTATATGGAATTTACAAAACGATGAAGATGGTGAAAATTATCAGAAACTCAATGTTTGCATTATTCACATGTCCTCTTAGATATTTTGCTCTCTGATGCCAGTAATGAAATGGAAAATAACCAGAAAGAAATTGATGATACAAATGTTTCCCATTAAATAGAGAAATATTAAGTTAAATATTCAGGTTTCCAGAAAATTCTATAGGCCTTTATGTATACCACTAAAACTTATAAAAATTGCAAAGAAACCTGGAGACATTATTTTTAAAAGATGATTAAAGTGTAAAAACCTGTCCATTGGAACCAGCTGGGAATCTTATTAAAATGCAGTGTTTCATTCTGTAGATCTGGGATTGGGCCTGAGATTCTTCATTTTTAAGAAAGTTAGTGATGTAGTTCACTAGCGAGTGCTTAGTGAACCCTACTTTGAGTTGCAAGAGTTTAGATTTTAGTGATGTCACTGAAATATGTATGGGAATAAGTATTCTAAAGTTAGAATATATTTAGCAAAAGAACTCAGAAGACCCACTGAAGTAAATCCATGTGTATCTAAAGATATTTCTATATAGTAGAACTATAATATTTTTCTAAGTTTAAAAATTACGGCATTTGTTAGCTCAGTTGGTTAGAGTGCAGTGCTCATAACACCAAGGTTGCCAGTTCGATCCCGATGCCCTCCACAACCAGATTGAAACAACTACTTCCCTTGGAGCTGATGGGTCCTGGAAAAACACACTGTTCCCCAATTTAAAAAAAAATCACAGCATTTTTACAATAAATGAAAATGCTTACAATAAATCTGTGTACTTAATTTTTTCCTCAATGATTTTTGCAGACAGTGTTCAAGACTTTACCTGAGCAGAAGATTGCAAGACTGGAACTAGGAGGGGTTCTTAACACACCACAGGAGAAAATTTTTATTGCTGCAGGATCTGAGATTAGAGGATTCACAAAGAGAGGGAAACAGTTCCTCTCTTTTGAAACAAACCTCACTGAAAGCATTAAAGCTATGTACGTTATTCTCTTTTATTTTTACTTACCCATTTACAGTATTTTGGAGAGGTGACAAACATTTGATTAAGTATCATATCTTGATAGGTTTCTGGGAAATTGACTAAAGGTACTTAATTAGTCAGAAATTAAATTCGACCTAGAATTAGTATAAAGTTTTAAGATGATATTTATATATTTTTGACTCATTGGTTCAGTTATGATTTAAGATCAAGGTATAAAAGGAAAAAAAGGAAGAAATCTCCAGATATTTAAGTTTCTGTTTCTTTGCTATCTCTAGTAGTTCTGGTTTTAAGGTAGTATCATTTCCTTAAAAGGCTGGCAGTCAAAGTTGGTGACTACCAATAGGGTATAATTTCAGGTGAGTCAGGTAAGACTCGAAGCTCCCTTTAATGGCTTTCTGAAATGTGAAACCGTGAAAAAGATATGGAATTTCATTGGATTGATAGAAATGATATTAAGAGCACTACTGAAATTATATGCAGAGCCACAAAGTGAGGCCAACTAAACAATAACAAGATGAGAAAATCAGTGAGATCATTGTAGAATAAGGAATAATTTTAGTATCCCCAAATTTTAAATATACCTTAGAGGTGGAGAAATAGGTAAAACCTTCCAATAAAACCACAGTATCCTCTTTATGATCACATTAATAGCAATCTAGACATGAAAGATAACATTTTGCTCAAAAAATTTCAGCTCCCCAGTGAAAACTCGATTCAATCTTAAGAATTACAACATAGTTGTGACTATTATATTAAATTTTGTTAAATATGATTTGAAATGAACCTGTTTTCATTTCTTTATTCAAAATAAAATTCTAACAGTCATTTTTTCCCCCACTGTTTATCATGTAGTTTAAAGTAGATTCGCTTCAAATAGCCTTCTAAGCAATATAGTGTGGTAGTGAGAAAACTAACTCTAGATAGTGCTTGGCACATTCAAAAACGGTTGCTTTTTGACGTATTATTTGTCTTCCGTACAGATAATTAAATTATCATAGTCTTTGTTTTCAGTTTTTCTAACTTCCGTTTTTGAGGAGCCTGAAGCCTTAAGATCCTCATTTTCAGCTTTCAAAATCAGAGTTATACCAAAAAGCTAGAAATTAAATGGAGGGGGAATTAAAACAAAACAAAAACCCAAAACTGTGTTCTCCAAGTCTGTGATAAAATGATCGTAAACTGTATAAACTTTTATTTTTAGCTGAAAAAAATCAGGAGTTTTCTATGCTTATTTTTAAAAATATGCATATCTTAAAGTCCTTTCAATGTTCTCAGGCACATATCTGGCTCAGACCTCTTTCTCAGTGCAAGTTACATCTATAACCATTATTGTGATTGCAAAGACCAGCATTATTACCTTTCTGGGGACAAAATCAATGATGTCATCTGCCTTCCAGTGGAAAGATTACCTCGTATTACACCGGTATTGGCCTGCCAGGACAGAGTTCTCAGAGTTTTACAGGTTGCTGTTATTTGCATTTTTGTAATTTTTCATAATTTAGGTAAATGAATGTTGATAAACAATGTGTACTTGAGATAAATTACTGTATTGATTTCTACCACTTTAAATGTCCTACTTAATTGGAAAAAAATTTAAATATTTTAATTGATAGTTGAGTTTTTTTACTTGAGGTAAATGTGTTCAGATCTTTGACAAGATTTTAAAGAGACATATATGGATGAAAGGATAATTCACCACCACCACTACCCCCCCATCCCCCTCCACACACACACACATAATTTTTGAGCTAATACAATCAGAATTGAGACCAGGTTTTCTTCTTCTTTTTTGCTTTCTTCCTCCATCACCTTCCCATCTCCTAAAAAATCAAACTAAAGGAGGAAATTGGGTTTGGGAGAGGTTGTTAGGCTTTAACAAGGGATAGTTGAGATCAGGGTTGTATCATTTGAATTTATCCACTGTTTATGACAGTATGTGGAACAGAATAAGCACCTAGTAAATATTTGTTAGGTAAGTAAATGAGTGATAGCTTGAAAAACTAAAAACCATAATTGGCTAAAACAACTGCTTAAGGCCATTGTTATTAGTAATAATAGTTATAACTATGTCTTCTTGAAACTGACTTTCAATAAAATACACACACATACCAGGATCCATCAAATAAGGTTTAAGTGCAAGTAACATAAAGCAGGCGGATTCATTGGTTCAGAAACTTAGACTGATGATAGTGCAGCTGTACAAAAGTCTAGCTGTTTATCCTGTGCCACCACAGGCTATCTCTTTGGAATTTCATTGCCGTATGGCCATTTCTTGGCATCAGCCCTTTTATAAAAGGGAAAGTCCAGTGGTTCTATGAAGTTTTTCTTTTGTTTCCCTAAGGGAAATTAAAGGTTCAAGGTTCATTCTAGAAGCATGAATGATTAATTCCCCCCTCACCTGTACTCCCAAATATGAGTTGTTTGAATAAGGCTTTTAACAGGAGCTGGCTAGCATTCAGTTAGATTCTGCTTTGTTTAACATGAAGAGATGCCTATACTTATTGTAACAACAACAAAAAAAAGAAAATCACTAAGGATTGATGGAAAGCTAGAAATTAGCCTTTCCTCTGCCCTACACACGTCTCCTGCTCCCTATCTGCCTTTCTAGGCAATCTTGCCCTAGAGGTAGCCTTTTTGAGACAGTCTTGTGTATAGTCTTTTGTGTTTACGAGTATATAGGTATATGTAGATATCTGTACATTTTTAAATGTTATTTTAAATAAAAGACAAAGCATATGCCTCTTTTATATGTTCTACATATATTTAAATGTTTTACTATAATTTTGCAAGTTTTTTCACGGAGTGATTTATCATAGATGTCTTTTCCATGTGAGTATAAGTACTTCTGCCTCATTCTTCACAGAGTCACAGATACAAGTGGCAAAATTGAAAAAAAATACAGATAAAAGGACCTAACTTGTTTTTCTTATCTAAATAGCAAGCCATTCTGCCTCTCACTGGAGTGAGTTTTGGAAATACCCAAAGGCAAGGCCAGAACTTTCCTTAGGAAGTAACTTTGGGTCTGTTTAAGTGTTTGAATGTGCTCTGTGTTAAAGCCCTTGAGTTAGGACAGAAAAAAAAAACACGTTTCTGGAAAGTGTGAGAATTTACCGGTGTCAAGGTTTCAGGCAAATAGAGTATTTAAAACAAAAAAGTATTGAAAGTGGAGAATATTTTAAATGTTTCTCTTATTGATCTTTACAGTTTATGTATGCATTACCTTTATTTTGAAATGAGTTAACACAGGCATAATTGCTAACAAGTGCAAATTAATATTTCTGACCTAATTTTTTCAGCAGTTCTATCCTAGAGTTCTTTATATATTGATGTTATCTCTGAGTGCCTGTATCATTTTAACTTTGTATTCTGTTTCAGTTCTAAAGTACTTGTTCTCCTTCAGGGATCCGACGTGGTATATGAAGTTGAAGTTCCTGGCCCGCCAACTGTTTTAAGTCTGCACAATGGAAATGGCGGTAATCAGGGTTTCATTTCTCACAATCAAATAAAGGAGTGCGTTATGTTAAGTCTAGACATTTCAGGTTTTTAATCATTTAACTATAGTTTAAGTGAAAATGGGAAATTGTAGAAAGAACATGACTTGGAATTGAAATGGTGGATGTCTGATAACTTGCCAGTAACGAACAGTCATGAATTACTCAATTTTAATTTTCAGTTTTCTCATCTTAAAGTTAAATGATAAGGAAGGGTTTTATCTCTTACCGTTATAAAATTCTGTGAATATATAACCATCCTCCCAAGTTAAGTTTTCTATCTTTTTATATTGTTAAATGAGATTTTTACATGAATGTCAATATATATGAAAAATTTTAATCTTAACGAGATGAGTTGTGGGATAAATATAATATCTTGACTTTAATTGTAACTAGGTGACTCTGGAGAAGACCTTTGGTTTGGGACATCGGATGGAAAACTTGGGCTTATTCAGATCACTCCATCTAAGCCAATACACAAGTGGGGAATTCAAAATAAGAAAAAGAGGGGAGGTATGTGTTTGATGTAGTTCAGATTCTTAAATTTTGGTGATTATTAAATAAAATATCCTAGATTGTATAGTTCATTCTGTTTTATTTATAAAGACTATGTATATAGCAGACTTAGCAATTCACAGAGCCACCTCAGATATATTCACTATTTGTTTACTTTGCAGGTCTATCATATTTTTGGCATAATTTTTTTAAGTAAGACATGCTAATAGTAATTTGGGATTGGATAGGCTCTTGTGGGCTAATGTCCACCTATAACATCATTTTATGCTCAAATCCGTTTTTCATTGTTTGGTGTGGAGAATTAATTGGAATTGGGGAGTACTTGGTATGAGGCAAGGAAGAAGTGCAATGGGTCAAGGAATATCCATGTGTTCTAAGGAATTTATACTTTCTAAGGGGAATTTATATATGACTTGGTAGGTAGTGAGATGGCTATAACTATAGCATGTTTATTCATGTATTTATTCCTTCAACAAATACTTATTAGGACAGAGGATAAACCAATAAATAAATTAGAGAGCTTCAACTCGTCACCTGAAGAAGATATAACAGGGTCGTGTGTTAGAGTGATGGATAGAAAGAGGAGGCCTACTTTTAGGCTGGGTAGTCATGGAACGTGTTTTATAAGAGGTGAAATTTGAGCTCAGATCTGATTGAGAAGAAAAGAAGTTGGAAATGTAAAGATTTGGGGGAAAAGAATGTTCCAGAAAGAGGAAAAACTAAAGACAAAGGACCTGAGGCAGAGGTAAACATGATTCATTTGAGGAGCAGTAGGAAAACCAATGTGGCTAAATGCATTAGCACAGAGTTGAAGTCAGAGAGGCAGGGTAGGGCCAAATCGTGTAGGTCTTTGTGTGCCTTGGAGAAGGGTTTGCATGTTAATCTAAGTGCACTGGGAAGTCATTGGAGAGTTGTCAGTGGGAGTATGACATGATCTAATTTACCAAAGCAAAAGTTTACGGAGAATGGATTTTGGAGGAAGAGGATCAAAATTGGAAGCATGGAGGTCAGTTAAGAAGTTTTTGTTGTAGATATAATGTATCCTGGTCTAGGCTGCATATACCAGTAGCTTGGACCAGACTAATGGTAGTTGGGAATGGAAAGGAGTATATATTTTGGAGGTAGAGCTGATAGAATTTGCTAATGGGTTTGATGTGGGAAGTGCGAAAAAAGAGAGGAATCAGAGATGCAGTCTAGATTTTTGGCCTAGAAACTGGGTGGTATCATGCTGAGATGAGGGGAGTCTGGGGAAGGAGAGTTATTGTTGGGGTGTGATGAAGAGGGGAATAAAGAGTTTTGTTTGGGGCATGGAAAATTTGAGATGCAAACGATGTCTCAAAGAAGTTGCTGAATCGGGACTTTGATAGGTGAGTCTGGAGCTCTGGGGCGGGATCCGCGCTGGTGCTGGAAACTTAGGGGCCATTGCCATGTAGAGCATATTTAAAGCCCAGGAAATGGATAGATGTGGATGGAAAAGAAAAGGACACCTGATTATGCTCAAAGTTTTTGTTGTTGTTTTTCCACCATTTTGATTGGGTATACACGTATTTTCATGCTTACTTGGTATATACTTGACTATATTAGCTTTATTAACAGCATCACTTACATTATTTTTTTAAAGGTATTTTGTGTGTCGACAGCTTTGACATTGTGGGTGATGGGGTTAAAGATTTACTTGTTGGGAGAGATGACGGAATGGTGGAAGTTTATAGCTTTGATAACGCAAATGAGCCTGTCTTACGATTTGATCAGGTAAGTTCATTTTTAAAAAGACTACATATGCTTATTACCCATCAAATAATTACAGAGATGAGTATAATGGTGTGGGTTTTCTTATATATTAAAATCTTGTTTTGGCTTAAAATATTGCTGCCTTGGTGTTATCAAAATCTCTAGACTACCCTTGTGTTTGAATAATAGACTGTTGCCTTCAAGCTGAATAATAAATATCTTTTTCATTTGGATTCTAAATATTGTATATCTAAAGTATTAAATATTTTGTTTTAGTTTCTATAATGAGTACTAGATTATAGGAGGAACATACGCATATGTTTGGGTAACAAATGAGACTGGTTTTTAAAGGAATAACGTTTCAAGAATAAGCTTCATATTGTTAGGACAACATAAAAAATATCCTTAAGCAAAGAGGCAAAAGGTAGCAATTTCACTTCTAGCCACCCAAGGGTCCACTGTATAAGAATTACTAGATAAGGGTAATTTTTAGTTTACAAATTTTAAATGTAATGAAGCTTGTTTATCCCAAGGTACAGAGTCACATGGAGAAGCGTTCTGGTATAATCTGAATCTTCCATTTTCATGATGTGGGATTCTCCAGTCCAGGGTTCCTCCATCCTGCCTCATGCATTGGGGCTGTTTTTGTTTTTTTAAAAAAGCTACAACTCAGTATCAACTTTTCCTTTTTGACTAATTTCTCTAATAGTGATACCTCCCAGTCCCAACTTGAACTGCTGATCAGCAAATACAGATGTTTTGGTGTATAAAATATATAGATAACATAGGGATAAAAATATTATTCAACTTATTTTCTAAATTTCATATTTGTTCATCTTTGGTATAAAAAGTCATCTTACTAATGATGAAAGAAATAGTTTAGGCTTTAAAATATATAATAATTTTTGGTTGGTAAGCTCCTGTGTTTTTCTCATCAACCCCTGAGAATCTTTCGTATTTAGACCCTAAGTCTTCTCTTTGACCTGTTCCAAACTCCAGCAGTGACATAGCATTTCTCTCCTTTGCTGGGTGTGACACTAGTAAACCCTGTCTTCCCACCCTTTCTCCTATTTGTCTGATGACAGAGGTACTCTTTCAGGTTCTGTTAAGGCTGCAAATGCACTGCCTCATTTTGGATTCATGACACACTTCATTGTTCTCCTAATCACAAGCCCTCTTATCTGACACAGTCTGGAGTGATGGTTAGTTAGTCAAAAAAAGTTAAGGAGCAAATCATAGAAAGAGAATGTATATATATATATATATATATATATATATATATATATATATACCTTAAACATCATATTTTAACTGAAACTTATAAATATATATTCATTTGTCAATATTTTGAGGAATGAGCAAGGTCTATTTTTGTGAGTTTAGTTCCCTAATTGGCATTCCATGTTGTTATTCACATAAACCGTATCTATACTGTATTATCTAGGCTCTCCTGTTTTACGGTTATATGATTTTTTTAAAATATAAGTTGAATTAACTAAATCTACAACTCTGAGAGACTTTTACAAAAATGTACTTGAAGTACATTAAGATAAATGAATTTCAAAAATGTTGTATAAGCAAAAACATACAAATTAACTATTTTTTTATTTTTGTAAATTTTGAGTACACCAAGTTAATTAAGGTACTTCTAAATGAGTGAAAAAATAAAAATTATAGTTAATAGTCACCTGATAAACCATTCAGGAAGTGAGAAAGTGTGGGAATCTGTTGACTGGGTAAGATATCCTTCTCTAAGTCAGATGGTTTCCAATGCTTTGCTTTCAATAAATTGAAGGGGGACCTAATCAAGTTGCGCATGGAATGCCACTAAAAAACGCTTTTGGTGGTAGATCAGTTGGTGATTTTAGGTATATAACTTGGAAGATGTTTAGACAATTGAGTGAACTTTCTATAACAAAACTTCTTTTAGTCTCAGCAACATCTTTATGTGACTAAGGTTGATGAGTGCTCTATCTATGAAAATGAAAAATAAGAACAGAACTGATGTTCAACCTAGTTTTATTGTAGCAATATATAAATAATACTCATTTGTGATGCATAAATAATTTGAAAGGAAAAAAATCTCATTCATCTGATAAGATTCATTTCCTATAGAATTTTGCTGTTGTATTATTTTCTAAAGCTTGTAAATTTGTCTTCATCAATTGTGTAATACTAATTATAATGATAGAAATTCCTAATGCTTAAACCTTTATGATCACAGAAGATAAAATGTTTCAATTATTTTTTTCTTGGTTGCAGAAAAGTATAAATTTCAAGCATATGAGTACATTTCATTAAGATAAATATATGTGGGGGAAGTGGAATGGAAATAAGAGTTCAAGGAGAAAAAGGAACAATGTAAAATTCCAAGCTTTTAAAGAAGGATTTGTTTCTCCATTTTTTAAGCCATTGATTGTGTATATAAATTTGTCCTCGTATTTAAATTCATTGGATATGACTAAAGAATGTGATAGCTTTATTTTAAAATGATAATCTTTAAGACTTCCAGAAATTATACTCTTTGTAACTATTTAAAGTTGTGATGAAAAATCTAAAAGGCAGCTTGTAAAGAACAAGGGGGTGCATAGTTATTTTTCAGAATAACTTTAGTGGGAACATGAACAGAAAGTTTTGAAGACTTCTAGTGTACATATGTGAGATCCACTTGTTTTGTTTGTTCTTTAAAAAAACTAACTTTTTGCAAACTTATAATCAAACCTTTGTTACTTGAATCTCTCAGGTAACTAGTTTCTGGAAAGGCTAAGATAGCCTAATTTGCAGAATAGCTCAAAGGTTTGCCTCCTACAAGAAGGATGAAGAGAATAATCATTTTTAATGCTATTATCCATTTCCTCCACCTTCTCTTTAAAACAATGTTTCTCAGTCTTTCCTGATAAGAATTACCTAGCAGAGTTTTTCAAACTACTAGTCAAACCCATTAGTGGGTTGCCAACACTTTTTTTTTTGGTAACGAAATAGAATGGATTAGAATATATCAGAGTGTAATAAAACCTTTAATTTATATGTTTTTGTATATGTTCATGCATGAATGTATACCAGATTGCAATATAAAATATACTGCTTGCTTTCCAGATAGCTTGAAAACCACTGATCTTGAGTGTTAAAAATACTGATTGCTAGTTGATAAATAAACCCAAGTGATTATTATCAGACAAATTTGGGAAGTATTGCTTAGAAGAGATGTAAACCGTGAACTTTCTGAAAAAATTGTTTTCTCTCCAAAGTAGCAAATTTCCCAGAGGTTCCACATAGGGTTTTATCTTCTTTATTCATCAAGAAAACTATTTGGAGAAAACACACAAGAGGTGGTCTGTGGAATTCAGATAATAGACTAAACGTTTTGAGAGCTTCGCTTAGGTCATTTTTTAAAAACGTCATTATATAAATAAACCATTTTTGCTCATTAGATAACTACTGTAGCTGAGTGGTACACACAAATATATGAGTCATTTTCAGTCTTTCTCCAAATGTAAAAACACTATAATTTTCTGACATTTATGCAGGATTTTTGCCTTTCCAATCTCAGTGTCTGCGCGTATAAGTATTCAGTAATTATATGTTGAATGTCTGGAGACAGGAAAATAAATTTTGTGGCTTATTTTAACACATGTGTGACATTTTTAGTTACTAATGAAGTGCTTGATCATGAATTTATTTTAGGCCTTGTCTGAAAGTGTCACATCTGTCCAGGGAGGTTGTGTAGGGAAAGATGGCTATGATGAAATCGTCGTGTCTACATATTCAGGTAAGGTAAATGGTAGGAGGTAGTTGAAGAAAGAATCGGTAATATAAAATATATAAATTTAATAAATAATAGCTTTTGGTGACTACTTTTTTAAAAAAGTATTATTACTAACTCACTCTTATGTGTAGCATTAAAAGCTTTATTGGTTGGGCCAGCTGAGTGGTTAAGTTGGTTTAGAGCTCACTCAAGAGTTTGAGCTCTGAGCAACACCGGTTCAATTCCCGGCCCGAGCTGAGCAGCCGCTGAGCTGCCAACAGGTGGCAGGATGGCTCAGCTAAAAAAAAAACAACGAGGGAAGGAGTGGGCAGATGGATTTACAAAACAGTTAATATTTAAATAATAGCTTGTAAGAGTGCTTGGTGTGTCACTAGTATCTTTAAATGTTCAATGATATTCTTTGGTTTAAAAACAAAACAAATGTATGAGGCCCGGTTGAGTGGCTCAGTTGGTTAAGAGCTCACTCAGGAGTGCAAGCTCTGAGCAACAGGGTCGCTGGTTCAATGCCTGGCCTGAGCTGAGCTGCCGCTGAGATGCCAACAGGTGGCAGGATGGCTCAGCTAAAAAATAAAACAAAACATGTTTTGTTACTGAATACATTTCTTGTTAAAACTTGTTTGTTTTTGAGTAGTTATATAAGACTTTAACTTTCCCTGAAAATAATTGTTGAAAAACAATTCTTTTTCATCAGCTATTTTTGCATTTGCTAGATGTTGATTTATTCCATACTTGAAAACTAAAACTGTAAATTAAGAAGTGAAAGATTTCCTTAATCATAGTATTATAGTCTTTTAGGCAAAGCAACAAAGTATCACAGAAAGCTGAAATAATTTCTTTATGGTTTGAATCTTTCCCAGCGCGATTTCTTTTGTGTTTTGTATTGTGTTGTTTGAAAAGGAATAAGTGAGGCTGATGGTGGACAAAGGGGCTTGTAGATTGGGGTTTCTTTGAATAGCAGCAGCACTGATGGTGTACAATTGAACTCCTTTCTACAGGCTGGGTTACAGGTCTGACAACAGAGCCTGTTCATAAGGAAAGTGGACCAGGAGAGGAACTAAAAATTACTCAGGACATGCAGAATAAAATTTCTTCTTTACGGTAATTTTGGATTTTTTTGTTTGCCTTTTTATGTTTCACTTCATGAAGTGTGTGGTTGTTTATTACGTGTATATGCAGTATATTTTATTGGAAAGAATTAATACATTTAATGAAAGTTTATTGGTTTGAGAAAATTAGCAGTAAGTGCTGATTAATATTTTAGAGTTAGAAATATACTTTTTGTATACTTTATTCTATGTTGACTATTTTTAGATCAAGAATTATGTTTTTGCATTTGTTTAGTTATAGATAGTTGGAGTGTTTTGGTTTTTTTTCCACAGACATTAGAAAGAAACTAACACAGATGGCTCATCTGTGTTAATTCCCACTAATTCCTCATTAATTCTAATGTCCACTGCTCCTGTGGGCCTTTCTGAATGTGTAACTTTGGCTTCTAAGTTTTTTTACTGAATGTGAGTGACATTGACTTCCTGACACACACACAGATTGCTTTTGTGGCCTGTTCAGTTTGACAAGTCCTTTGACGGGACTCAAGTAAAATTGCTTCATATTTTGAAGATGTGGGAGTTTTAATGATTGCTGTCCCTACTTCACCTCTTGTCAACTTTTTTGAGGGGATGAGGGCCAATAATTTTTTGATGGTAGTTGAGGGTTTTTAAGGCAGCAAAATTCCACAAGCACTCGTTCACTAAAGCCACACCACAAGTTCTCCACAAGCCGATTCACCAAAGCCACCAGGAGAACAAGCTCTAATGAGCATACAAGAAGGATACCAAGTAGAGATAATGAGGACTCTCTCACATCCTCAATACAATACCTCATGTTTATAACCAAGTCTGTGCCTCCTGACGTAAGCTCATGAGAAGCTTCTGTTTTGTTGGTTCTGCACCTGGAACATAGGTACATTCGAGGTACTCAGTACCATTGCTTGAACGAATGAGTCCTTTCCTTTGTTCATTGCACAAACCCCTTCCAAGCCCCTCTCCAGACTTTTCACCCCACAGCAGGGTAGCTAAGCCTCAGGTTGCTCTACCTCAGTAACTGTTTGCTTCTTTTCCAAATGGCCTTCTCCAGTAATTGGAAGGAGTGTCAGTGATGCCGCACAGTGCAGTCTCCGCAGAATTCTCCCCAACCCCAGGTGGAACTGCAGCTGTACCCCTGGCTCATGATCATCCTTGTGGTCCCCCAAACGTTCATTCTTACCTTGCCTCTCTTCCCTAACGCTTCCTGAAAGGTGCATGTTTACTGCTTTCACAGATTTCGTTTTTCTCACTAAGTCTAACGTCTTCCTCTGCCCCAGTACAATCAGGTTCTGTTGTGTCTAGTACTGCATGTGCCTGTGACCAGACCTGTGTGTTAGAATTGATTATTTGCAACCTGCTGTGATACTTACAACTTTTTATTACAATAATATTGCTGCTGTGGGACTGAGTGGATGTTTTAATGTTTAGATCAGAGATAAATAATGTAGAATCGTGGTCAGTTATAGAAGCAAAAAGTTGGTTCCTGTTAGTTTTATAGTTCTAGTTCAATTAATAAAAGTCCATGTTGCAGAAGTTAAGTGTCTCAAATTGTTATAAACATTCTAAGGACCTCAAGTGTTTATACTTATAGGTGACGAAGTTGTATACTTATAGGTGACGAAGTTGTACACATTTTCCTCTAGGAGTGAGCTGGAACACCTGCAGTATAAGGTACTACAGGAAAGAGAGAAATATCAGCAGTCTTCTCAGTCAAGCAAAGCAAAATCAGCTGTCCCTTCGTTTAGCATAAATGACAAGTTTACATTAAATAAAGATGATGCCAGTTACAGCCTTGTCTTAGAGGTGCAGACAGCAATAGATAATGTCTTAATACAGGTAAGCAAAGGTCTAATTTCTTCGTTTTATGACTGAATCTATTTTGCAAACCAGTCATGTACACTAATTATTGAACCAGTAATTTTAAATGTTTGTCTTCTAAATGTTATATTTAGTTTAGATAGCAATTTTAGAGGTTTATCTTAATCTTCCATGAGATAATCAGTTTGCTCATAGATTATCTAAATTATACCTTTCCTTTTATTTATCCTATACATATTGAACAAAAGACTGATGGACTTAAGTTTCAGGATGAGTCAGAAAGGACATTAAGGATTTTGTTCTTTAGCTAACCTAGAAGAGGATCAAAGCAGAGGTGCAACTTGGAAAACACCAGTATTCAATGCCCTTATTGGAACCTTTTCTAAAGCTCCAAATACTAAAATGATAGCCTACAGTACAACTTGTCGTCAACCACCACTTTCTAGGGAGGTCAGTAGGCAAAGTAGATAATCCCAAAGGTGAAATTTGGGAATAATAATGTACATCTGCATTCATCAATATATGTAATTATTTTTTCCTTTAACTTGGAATATATTGATAGAGTGGAAAGGGATGATAGTATGATGAATGAAAACAAGCAAACGATGGAAAAATCAATCAGAAAATGAGAAAAGAATAAAGAGAAAGAAGACAAGGTTTAAATAGATGTGAGGAGAGATCAGATTATTTATAAAACTTAAAGGCATGAATGTCTCTTAACTAATGCTAGCTCAGGGGCTGCTGCATTGAACACCTCGAGGAGCAGCATTCGCGTCCACAGTGCAACAGCGCTTCCTTGAAACTGCCTCTCCAGAGGGGACCAAAATCATCATCTTTCTGTGTTACAACTGAAGTTAAAATTAATGAAAGAGAAACTGATGTAATCAGAATAGCTGTATGATTATTTGCAACCCGTGATACCATTTTTAGTTAGCACTGACAAAAATAAGAGGATTATACCGTTAAGGGGTTAGTGAGAGATGACATTTGATAATCTCTGATAATCCAAATTAGAAAAAAATAGGTCACTGTAATATAACATTCTCTATTATATTTATTTTCTAGAAGCACATATTACCAAATATAAATTAAGATGACATAAGGATAACCCTTAGAGAAAATATGTTTTGTAAAAATTTTTAGATTTCCATCTGAACCTTTTGGTTTTTTTTAACTATTGACTGTAGAGTGATGTTCCAATAGATTTACTCGATGTGGATAAAAATTCTGCTGTTGTCAGCTTCAGCAGCTGTGATGCTGAGGTGAGTAAAAACCAGAATTGTCCAGATGCTCTCATTTCTCTTACGCCATTTTGAATAACGCTTATAAACGCTACAAGGGGTCGCTGTTTCTTCAGCCTCCCCCTTCACAACCTTTCCCTTAGAACCTGCTACGACTCCCTTTCTTTGTCCTCAGATAACCTGTGAACTGGGGTGCTGTCCCAGATCCCTTCCTTTCCCTGATCTGTTAAATCCAGTTATTGACTGGCTCCTGCCCGTTCTACCTTCCCGGCTGTTCTGCCTTAGTCCTGCTTCATCTGCAGGCTGTTAACTTCTCCGCCCTCGGGCGTGCTTGCATGCCGTGCTCACCCCCCACTGTCTCTGCCTCCAGCGTTGCCTCTCACTGCTAGCTGTGCCTACACTGCCACCAGAGAGGCCTTCCTACTGTAAAAGACAGACAACACTGTGTCATTTCTTTCTCGAAACCTTAGAAAGATGCCTTGTTTACTCTTGCGTGTAAGTCTAGATTCCTCATTGTGACATAAAAAATTTTCCGTGATTCAGCTCTTGGTTACATACATCTCCAGCTAATCTTTCACCAGCTGCTGCCTGCCTTGCTTGCCATGCACGTTATTTCAGCCAAGCTGACATTCTTAAAATGTCTTGAAAATGCTGTGTTTTCACACACGCCTACATTTGAACATGATTGATTCCTTCTGCCTGCCCTTCCTCACTTTTCTGGGCTTGTTGACTCTTGTTTCACCTTCATTCAGCGGCCGTTTATTGAGCACTTACTGTGTGCAAAGTACCTGGGATGAGGTCTCCTCAGAGCTTTGGGACCTGCTTATTGTGTCACTTCTTTCTGCTTGGTGCTAGCTGACCAGCAATCACAGGGCTCCTTGTGGCTTCTGAAGAGAAGTTAGGTAAACATAAGGTCTGGAGTGGCTGCACTTCCCAAGGCAAGCCAGAGCAGGGGCTGGGACTGGGCTTGGCTGCTAGGTAGTTACACAAATGAAAAAGGGAGGAAGGAATAAAAAGATTAGATAAAGAACAAAGTTGAGCGCTATATGAAGGACTAATTTTCAATATAATATAATTTCATGGTGAAGCTTTTTTTCTTGATAAGAGATTTTATAACAGTTGTATTATATATGGTTTGTTATCCCTTTTTAGAATTAAAACATAAAGATTAGGGCCTACACTGTTATGATCATTTAAAAAACTCTAATATAAACATAAAATCTTTAATTCCCAAATTACTATGAAAGATTAACCTTATTTATTTACATCACTGCAGGATTCTTTGGAATGAATATTTTATACTAATTTGAAACCTATTTTCTGGAATGATAGCTTTATGGGTATTTCAATGATAGCTTACTATGCGTATTTCAAGTACGTACAAAAGTTCAAATAGTATAATTATCTCCATGTACTCACCACTAACTTCAACATACGGCCAGTCTTTCTTTATACTCTTCACCCTCTTCCTCCCCCTCCAGACCTAGTCCCAGACATTTTATTTCTTCTAATCTATATCATTTTTTCTATAAATACTTAAGTACATAATATTTGACTTTTAACGATACAAAAAAATTAATTCACTTTTCAGTTGATTGAGCCTCTGGTTACTAAGTTTAAATGATTTGAAATGTTAATGTTCGAATTTTCTTTTTGATATTTGCATCCTTTTTATTTCTTCAGTTATTTATTAAATATCAGGAAATAACAGTACATGAAAATTGCATATCAAATATTTCATGTTGCTTTGTATTTGCAATTCATGAACCCAGATATACTTTTCTATTTTGGCAATTTACTGTTCAATTTCCAGAAGTTACAATACATGAAGTAGCCTCTCCAGTTTAATTCAACAAACATGTATTGAAGTCCTACAGTAAGCCAGGTACTGTGCTACTTGGTGAGATATTTCTCAGTCCTCTATCAGTATTTGTGAAAATCAAAGACATTCTATTACCAAACATTGATGTTTTTGTCTTATAAACATTAGGCGTTGGCACCATATGTTAAATTTTTAGAAGAAAAATTAATATTTTAAACCATTGTTGTAGAGACTCAATATAGAAATACCATGAGCTTTAGCGTCTTAAAGGTATGAATTTGAATTCCAATTTCATGACTAACTGGCTTTTGGGAAATATACCGAATTCCTCATGCCTCAGTTTCTTCATGTATTAAAATTTACTTAATAAAACTTACTGCATAGTGTTATTTATAAAAATAAGCAAAAAAGCATTTAGCACAGTGCCACCCAGGTGGTAGGTGCTCAGAAAATGGTAACCATTATTGATGATGTTTTTATTGTTAAAAACATGGATTCATCCTTTTCCTTAACTGTCAATTCTTCCCAGTCAAATGACAACTTTCTTCTTGCCACTTATCGGTGCCAGGCGAATACCACAAGGCTGGAACTCAAGGTAAAAATGTTTGAAAGTACCTTTATTTGTAAGTTTGAACTTTCTTCTTTATCTTGGTATACCTCTTGCAACAAAACATGATATATCTTTGCGTTAAATTTCTCCCTGAAACAATTCATTTTAGAGTAATGACTTTTGAATGGCGTGTTAGGTTTTAATTCAGCCCAGACCATTATCTCTGCTATTATTAGTCAACCTGTCACAGTCAACCAGTCATCTTCTCTAAAATTACCGATCTTTAATTTCCTCTAACTGGAAATATTTTTTCTAATTTTCTAATATGGGAAGTTTCAAACATATGTAAAAGTAATGACTCCAGCTTCAGCAATGACCAACTCTTGGCAATCTTGTGTATATTCTCTCCATTCCAAATTATTTTGAAGCAAATACAAGATAATTTATAATTTCAGCTGTAAATATTTTAGTACATGTGTCTAAAAGATAACTCCTTTTTAAAACAAAACCATAATACTATTATCACACCTAAGAAAAATTAACAATTCTTTAATATCATCAAATATTTAGTGTTCACATTTCACTAATTTTTGTTTTTATTGTTTGTTTGATCCAGTCATGGTCCAAATGAGGTCATTTGGTTATTGAAGTATCTGGGCATTTGCCCTATATTTTCCTACTATCTGTATTTTTCTGACTGCATTCCAGTGATATCATTTATTATTATCTGTTCTCGAGAAAATATTTTAAAGTTTTTTTTTAGCAATTTAGTAACATAATCACTTCTATAATTAAATATTGTGGCATACAGATCTATTTTAGTTATTTACCTTGTAATGTGAGATTTTTTAAATTTNTATGTATATATTTGTGATCTAAAAATTAAGGAGGACTGTAACTTTTCCTGGTGTTCCTAATGTTCTGAGATTCAAAGTATGTTTTCTTCAAGAGATGCTATCACACAGTTTTTTTCACATCTGGTTGAGGACATTCCAGTTAAATGTAATTTTTTCCTAAATAATTTTAGTCCACATACAAGTAGTATAAGAGGTATTACAACCCATCCCATGAATTAAAACGGAGAGGAGCTGGTGGGGGCGCGGGAGGGAGACGCTGGATGGCTTTCCAGCTCGTCTAAAATTACATCTTCACAGTTTAATGAGTTAACTACATTGTTTTGAATTCTCAGAATATTCAACCAGCCATCTTCAAAATAGCTCAAAAGAATTTCCTAATATAAATATATTATAATAAATTATGAGTATGCTTCTTTATTTTTATAGAAAATCAAGAGTTAAGTTCTTGGAAACTTTTTTCTGTCAATAGATTTTTATAGCTGTATGCTATAATACCCCCATTTCTGAGAAAATTAAATATTCCATGTAAATTTTAGTTATTTGGAAAACTCAACTTATCCCTTTAACTTCTAAATTTTAATCCTTTTTGATGTAACTCGTATATTATTCACCTGTGTTTTTAAATGTGATAGGTTATTATGTGAGAACGTGTGTCTTTTGGAATGACATAGCATTACTAAGTATAGACAAATAACCTAAAAATATGTGGTGGTGATAACTTTTGTAGATGGGTTAATTTTGCTTTCAACTGCCAGAGTCTTTTAAAATTTTCCTTTATTCTAGTAGCACAAAGTAGCTGTTAAATAGAGTGTCAGTATTTTACACAAGGTAGTTCAGAAGAGATTAAGGCCTAATGCTTGAGTACTTGTGTTGAACATTTTAAAGATTATGTTTACATTGTAAACATTACTTTTATTTTCTTTCCTCTTTTGTGTTGAATCAGATTCGCTCAATTGAAGGCCAGTATGGCACACTTCAAGCATATGTGACTCCAAGAATTCAACCCAAAACCTGCCAGGTCCGCCAGTACCTTATCAAACCCCTTTCACTCCATCAAAGAACTCACTGTATTGATCATGACAGGTAGGACAAAGGAGGAGCGTTTATTCTCAGGGTATTACATGGTGCTTTTAACTTTTATAGTGTAAATTCTGGTAGCTATTTGTACATTTTAAAAATCCAATATTTAAATGCTATGGATTAATATTTCTAATAGATATGAGATTCTTTGTCTTCTTTTAGAGGCTGGCTTGAGCTGGACTTTCCTCTTATATATTACCATTCTGACATCTCCAATAGAGTAACAGTTCTCTCTCTCTCTCTCTCTCTCTCTCTCTCTCTCTCTCACACACACACACACACTCACCTGTCGTGAGCGAACAGGGCCTCAAGCATTGTCGTTTCTTCCTGTTTCACCTCAGAAAAGACTCGCAGAGCAGTTGATTGTGATAGCCTCTGTTATTTCTGACTGCCATTTCCTCCCTTTGTAGTTTTTTGCTTTCTTTCCTGAAAATGAGAAACCATGGGCTTAAATGAAGGAGAAGGGAAAGAAATGAATGATTGATTACTTTCCCCATGTTGTGCATTATCATTTAAGCAAGACAGGTAATAATGTCTCTATTTTACCAATGAGAAAGGGAGGCTTGGAAAAGTTAATAACTTGCAGATACAAGAAACAGCTATGATTTGAGGCCAAAGCCCATGTTTTTTCTACTGCAGTTTGTAATTTTAGAGATATGTAATTTAATTAGATATAAGGAGAACAATTCCTAAGGAAGATTTTTTTTTTAAAACATTAAAGAGGATACATTATTTTGAGGTGTCTTCCTGCTTAAAAGAGAATTGTTGTTAGTGGAGGTAGCATAGAAGCATACTGGGACTCAAGAGACTTGGGTGATAATCTTACATCTGTTCCTGTGTGACTTTGGGAAAATAACTTAATCTCTCTGGGCGTTAGTTTTCTCACCTGCAAACGAGAGGGTTGGTTTGGATGGTCCCAAAAGTCCCTTCTAGTTCTTAATTTTCTTAATTTTGTATTTTCTTAAAATTTCTTCTGAACCTTCAATTCCATAAACTTTGTAGTTTCTTAACTGTTTATAATTATTCATTTGATTTATTTAAACTCTGTTTGATTTTACAAGTGTGTGTGTGTGTGTGTGTGTGTGTGTGTGTGTGTGTGTGTGTGTGTGATTTTGCAAGCTAGAAGGTATTAGTCCCTAACTTGCTGAATGGCACACAGCTAGCAAGTAATGGAGCAGATTCAAATTCGTCGTATTGAAAAGCCCAATTCTGTGCCTTCACATTATGCTGATTATTTCCCTAAGGAGAGTCTTGTATGCTTTGTACTTCGTATAATAGAAATACAAGATGAACTTTTAGAAATGAAATCTACTTGAGTAAACTGAATTTTATTTGTCAAGCATGTTATAATGAAATCAAGCTATTTATGCTACTTAACTGAATATTAAAAGCTAGAGGTGTAGATAAGCACTTGTTTTGTTTTGTTTTTTTTCATGAAATCTCAATGTTCATTTATCTGATATGTAAGATTAATCTGAGAAAAATTAAATGGATACTTTTATATTTGTTTAGCTACTGTTGCAAAATTCTGATTGTTAATGTTTTATGTACATATGTATTCAATCAAATCCACACACAAATGTGTACCTCTACTATGAAATTACAGACCCATGAATACACTGACTTTAACGGGCCAGTTCAGTTTTGCTGAAGTTCACTCCTGGGTGGTGTTTTGCCTGCCTGAAGTTCCTGAAAAGCCTCCAGCAGGAGAATGCGTGACATTTTACTTCCAGAACACCTTCCTGGATACACAATTGGAAAGTAACTACAGGTAAATAAAACTTGTTACTGCTTCACAAGGGTTTCTGTATAAATGGAGCGTCTACATTTTCATTTGTTTTAAAACAGGAATAATTTGCAAATAATAGGATTGAAAACCTATACTGCTCAAGAGAATCTATTGAAAAACAACTAAAATTAATGAGTTTTAAAAATGATTGAATACAGATGAATATGAAAGATCAGTACATTTCCCATTCCCGACAATCATCAGTTATAAAAGAAATTGTTTAAATAAGACCCTTCCAGAGTAGCAATAACAATAACAAAATGTCTATATAAAATCTGTAGGACTATTCTTTATTAGAAATATGCAGAAGTTACATGAAGAAAACTTTAAAATTTTATTGACATAAAACACTTGATTCGTTGGAGTAACGTATTCTATAGTCATCAATATGAAAACTGTAAATATGTCAGTTCTTCCCAGATTGATTCGAACATTTTTCTGATTTTAACAACAATTCTGATTGAATTTCTTTATGCAAAAATAGGAAATGGCTCAGAACTTCAGCTTAAAACGTGCAGGTTTTTGAAGCTCTCATGTTATGAGGTGGAAGTCACTATGTTCTTTTTTTTTTTTTTTTTAAAGATTTTATTGGGTAATTGAGGAAGGGGAACAGTGTTGGGGAATCAGGGAAGGGGAACAGCCAAGTTGTTGTCCTTCAATTGTAGTTGTGGAGGGTGTATCTATCTCAGCTCCACAGTTGCCGTCCAGCTGCCCAGCAGCAGCTCGCGGCCACTCAGCTCAAGATGCCATGTTCAACCATAGTTGCGGGGGGTCATAGCCCACCATCCCATATGGGAGTCAAACCCGCAACCTTGTTGTTAGGAGCACGTGCTCTCACCAACTGAGCCATCCTACCACCTGTTGGCAGCTCAGCAGCAGCTCAGCTCGGGCGCAGCTCACTGGCCCATGTGGGAATCGAACCAGCAACCCTTTAGCTCAGAGCTCCTGCTCTTAACCAACTGAGCTACTCGGCTGGCCTACTATGTTCTTCTATACACTTCTCAAGCCCCCAGCTGCACCCCTGCCCTCTTCCCACCCATATGTGATGGGTTCCTATAGTTTCTGTTTCTCAGTACAGTAGAGGCTGAGATTTCCGTCTCCTTTGTCCCATGTGTGAAATGACTCCCTGCTTGGGTAAGGCTGACTTCTGTACTCCTTGAGCTTGCACCCTCCTGCCTCTTCAAGGCCTTTGCCTTCTGATTCTCTCTCACATCTGTAGGTTGTTTTTGTTTGATCTTTATTTTATTTTATTTTATTTTATTTTGTTTGGAGGGAAGGGGGCTTTTTATCCTCTCTCTATTTCTGTCTCTTAAAGTTTCTTTCCCTAAAGAGGTTACTGAGGTTTTCTACTTCTGCTTCCTAGCTGAGACTTCACCGTGCTGAATTCTGGAAACAGCTGTGAACTCAGAATTTGACCTCAGAATGCAACCTTTTGGAACCAAAAACTCTCCAGAAATCTGACTGGTTTTAGGATCAGTTCTATGGAGCTGTTTCACTGTACCTTTTAGGGGATCTTCTCTGTATTTGAACCTGTAATGATGACACCTGTTTTAAAGTACCAGTGAACCTCACACTTTATTCATAGCAGACAATTTGACATGCCACTAGCATTTTATATGCTTTTATAACAGCTTGCCTTTGCTCTTTACCATTCTGTGTCCTTAAATATATATATTTTTTAACACTCAGAACTCTACTTATTCTTCAAGGCCCAAATGAATAGCTGCATTTTTTTAAGCCTTCCTTAATTCTCTTCTCTGTTCCCTAGCATTTTATTTTTACCTGTCTTAGGTATTTATTGTTATTTATTTGAAATACACAGAGGGTGCCAAAAATGTATACACATTTTAAGACAGGAAAACTGTATTAAAATTGTAATACTCAATATATACCGATAACAAAGGATGAATACAAGTCACGTTTGACTTCTGCAATGACAAGAGATGCTCAAAGTGGTTCCCATCAGCATCCAGACACTTCTGATTACGTGAACCACTGCTTGAGCAACACTAACCAAAGTGTCCACTTGTATACATTTTTTTGGCACCCCCGATATAATAACTTTTATGTAAGCTTTTCTCTCTAAATTAGACTGTAAGCTTACGAGCAAAGTCTATTTCTTAATTATCTTTGTATGTATCTCCAAGTATGTAACACATGGTTTTGAACATAGTGGTGCTCAATACATGTGTTTTGGGTACCTGAATAAAATACACTTATATGGAGGAAGTGGAGGAGCATGTGCTTTGGAGGCAGACACCTTAGGTTTGAACCTTGGCTCTGGGACTCTCCAGCCATTTGACCTTAACTAGATTACATCATCCTCTGAGGTTCAGTTTTTTCTGAGGAATGGAAATAATAGCACTTAGTTCCTTAAATTGTGGTGATTAAAAGAAGATAAACCATGTGAGTCATTTCACAGTGTCAGGTACTGTGTGTTTATTATTCAGTAGCATCAGTTAAAATTAAAGACTAGTGAAAATCTTAAGATTTCTAAAACTTTAATTGGGATCAAAATAGTAAGTATGTATTACCTTTCTAGAAAAAAGAATCAGAATTTGCCTACAGCTAGTCAATATAAACTATTTGTGTGTATGAAAACCAAATAAACAGGAGCACCGAACACATAAAAGACAGTATAGATTAGGAAACTTTGGTCATCATAAAAGGAGCCCAGCCCAATCAGGCTTAACCAAATACTAGGAATTTATCGACTCGTAGAACTTGAAAGTCCAGCAATAATCTGCCTGAGCACGACTGGATCCGTGACTTCACTGGCGTCATCAAGACGGTGCCTTTCCATTGCTCGGCTGTTTTTGGCTTTCCTTGGCTTTCCTGTGCAGTGCCATGGTGGCCGCCAGCAGCTCCACCAGCCCTACGTCTTTGCAGCTACCATAGAGCCTCTCTTTCCCACTCGTTCAGTAAAAAAGAGTCCCAGGATTGCGTGTCACTGTTGAGCCATGAACCACAGTGGCCAGGAGTATGGAAAACTCAATGCTTCCTTCTTAAGGCCCAGACATGGGGTTGAGGACAGAGCCAGTGAAATTATGCACATTGAGAAGGAAGAGAGAGAGAGGAGTGGTTCCCTAAAGAAAAGGAAGGGTTCTGTGACCGACAGTAAGAAGTGACAATAGATGCTGGGCATGGAAGAACAAAAGATGCTACTCTTAGGTTTGATAGCAGCTGTCTTTTAAGGAAGATACATATAGTCATGTTGTAATTTATGTGAGTACATCAAAGAAAAACATATGTAAGTAAGCAATTCTAAATGCCTTTTATATACATAAGGGGTTAGCTGTTGGAAATTTTATTAGTGAAAATGAAGTTGTTTAAAATGTAAATTGGCATATTTTTAGGCGGCATATATCTAACATCTTTTGTTTAGCTTTGCAAGTATGTTCAGAATTTGAATTAATATAACAGTAAAGGTTATACATTTAATATGCTTTATATTAGTGTGTGTATAAAGAAATCTAAAATCAAATGAAATCTAAGCACTAATTACTAGTTACAAAATATGTATTTACTGGATGTATTTCATTCTAAAGCTGTTCTTTAAAATATATATATTAATTTTATAGAAAAGGAGAAGGAATTTTTAAATCTGACAACATTTCTACTATATCCATCCTAAAAGATGTGCTCTCTAAAGAAGCTACAAAGAGGAAAATTAACCTTAACATCTCATACGGTAAAAAAAGAAAAATGAATCACTTTTTTCTAGGTGTTTTTGATTGTTGTTATTACAATAAGAATGTGTCTGATCAAAGTGACTTTCTAACTGTGCCTGGCTCAACTCCTTCTAGAGATAAATGAAGTATCAGTCAAACACACTTTAACTCTAATCCACCCAAAGCTGGAATACCAGTTGCTCTTGGCTAAGAAAGTGCAATTAATTGATGCTTTAAAAGTAAGTATATGTGTCATGGACTCATGATCATTATTTTATTGTGATGGGATTTCTAAATTTTTAAAGACTTTAAAGTTACACTGGATTGAATTTTGAACATTAAGTTGCTTCTGTTTTTTATTTTAAATAAGGAATTGCAGGTTCATGAGGGAAATACAAACTTTCTGATACCAGAATATCGCTGTATTCTAGAAGAGGCAGATCACCTACAGGAAGAATACAAAAAGCAACCAGCACATCTTGAAAGACTCTATGGTTAGTGGACGCGTCTAGAACACGTTGCCATATTTCTTTTTTCCTGGCTGTTTGTGAAGCATCATGTGAGAGAAGCTGGGTGGGCAGAGGAGACAGGCAGAGGTCACAGCGTCATGGACCTGTGACAGCCAGTTTGTTGCTTAGAATATTTATTTTCTCAAGTTAGTTTAAATATTTAATAGTTTCACTTGTTAAAATGCAAGGAAAATTAAGTGAAACAAGTATAATGCAATGTGGATCTATATACATGAAGGTGCAAAATGCCTATAATTATGAAGCATTAAAATTTAAGCTATATTTTACACAAATTTTCGGGTTTTGTTGCTGTTGTGAAATATCAAAATGCAGCATTTAATATATTTTTAGGCAAAATTTAATAAGGCATATATATGCTGTGTCAGTTTAAAGTTCAAACCTTGCTGTGCTTTGGTGGTAGAAATTGGGTGTTCCACAAATTATACTGACAAGGAAGGAGAGCAAGAGGAAAGGAAGGACCAGCTTAAGAAAAACTTTTTTTTTGCAATCTTTACATAAGACCTGCTGTGCATAGCACACCTGTTTATAACATCTTCATAATCATGTAAGATATTTAATCCTTAAAAACAGCTCTGTAAGGTAATGACGTTATCTCCAGTTTTTACATCTTTTAACTAAACCTGAGCCTGGAGAATTTGTTGTCACCTAGGTAGGTAGCGGCAAAGCCTGCAGAGCCTCCTCACCCCAAATGCATGCTTTTTGCACTGTCCGGTCTTCTGAGAGTCAGTGTCACTAGCCTACATTAATCCTTAGGCCTACCTGACGAATTTCTTTTATTACACCCTGGGACTTGCTCGCAAACCGTAATAATAATACCTAATAGCTTAGTATTGACTATACGGCAAGCACATGGTCTTTTATCATTATAGCAACTTAGAAGACAGGTGGTGCAGAACCACTCTCTCTTCTCACCAATTCCGAAATCCAGAAAGCTTCAAAAAACAAAGCTGTTTTTCATAAATCATTTGGCTTGATAAGCTAGTCATAAATCAAATCCGATTTGATCTGATGAATTTAATGACAAAACCTCACTTAAACTGACATGAAATTATTTATAGTCTTTTTTTTCCACTTAGTGGGATTGTTTGCTTATATTTTTTTGCAAAAACATTACTATGTTTTGTTATCAAATGCTGTCACTCACTCCCCTTGGGTATTATGCCATATGTGCTATGTTCCTTTTATTATCTCCCTAAACTGAAAAACTCTGAAACATATCTTGTGCCCAGGGTTTTGGATAAATAGATTAACAGCTTGAATCATTGCCATTGTATATATGAGAGAAGTTAAAGGTGAAATAATTTGTCCAGATCTTTGAACCTAGGAGTATTTTCCTTCAAGTCAAATCCCAAGAATGGTCAACATATTAATGGAATATTTTAATATAAATAAAACTGTTAAGAACAGAGTCTCTATAGTAGGTCGAAATGGTCAGCTTGGTGGATAAAACAAACCACTTATTGTAATGTTAAATATATGCAGAGCAGTTCAAAACTGGCCAGTATTTGATTGCCTGAATTAATAGCTTGTAACCAATTGTTAAGAGGGTTGGTTATTAGTCAAATGATTTATATTTTGAAACTTGCCTTAAGATCCCCCCAAAATGAATATTTTTTAAAGCATCAATCCTTTCATGTTTGTGTATAAATAATGGAATTACAAATGCTTAGAAATAGAGTCTCAAGCAATCATTCACTTTTATTAAGTATTATGTCATTAATTAGAACTAGTCAATGACAGGAAATTAACGTTTTTCTTTATAGGCATGATCACCGATCTTTTCATAGATAAGTTCAAGTTTAAAGGCACCAATGTAAAAACCAAAGTACCTCTTTTACTGGATATTCTGGACAGTTATGACCAAAATGCATTGACTGCTTTCTTCGATGCTGCATGAGATATAAACCAGGTAAAGTTCCAGAGAAGTTGTCTGTTTAAAAGTACAAGCTAACTGTATATACTTTTATTTCAAATACTTTTAAATATTTTCTAAAAATATTTGAGATACAACTTTTTTTTAGTAATGATTCTATTTCTTTTGACAAATGCAACTTTTTGAAAATAGAGAGCATTTTTATTTTTAAAATACAAGTGGAATGATTATAAGGTATTTTAATGAATTTTTTGCAAGTGGGTGTTTTATCTTTTATGTTGGTAAATAATATTTGGAAAATAAAAATACATTCAAATATTTCACAAGCTGTACCCACATATTATATAATATATATGTAAACTGCTTTATAGTTTTCAAAATGTATTTGCATTCTTTTACCTCTTTTGATCTTCACAACATATTATTTTGTCAAATCATAGAAGAAAACTGATTCTCACTGAGGTTAAGTGATGAAGAAGACTGCTATCATTTTGTAAAGCTGGGACAAGAACCCATTATCCTGGTGCCTGGTTTGTGTCCTGGTTACTATGTATGTTGTCAGCCAGTGGAAATAACGTACCAGCTCTTTTTTCTAGGAGTTGAGATTGATTTGCAATTGATTTCACTCTGCATGGTAATGAGCATTGTGACATTGTGACCAGCGCTCAGTTTGTAAGATGCTTAAGTTGGCTCAGTGCTATTAATTGTGGTCAAAGGAACAAGCAGAGCTTGCACAGATTGGGGGTGGGGAGGACTTGAACTTGATGTGCTGTAATGAGTAGAGCTATACAAGTGTGCATGTGAATAGTGCAGAAATAGTGATGGCTTCTTAGATTTTCCTGCACTAGTATCCACTTATTTCCTTTTTATCATGTATGAAAGAAAGCATGACTTTAAGGCTGTGGAAGTGTTATTCATTAATCTTAATTCATGTTTATTCATATTCAGGGGAATGTTATATTTAAAGGTTGCTTTAAAATGGCTTAAAGATTATAATGGAAAATAAGCTATTCTTTATGTTTTTAAGAAGGGCACACATGAATTTGTGAGAAAACAATCGTGCTTAATTATATACCATTATATTAGTTATGTGCAAGCCTTGAATATTAAATATGAAAATCTGTTAAAGGCACATATCGCTAAGAGTTTTACTTTAATGAGGTCACATATCTACTATATTCGAACAACCTTCATTTCTAAAGGGAACACATAATTATATCTAAGTCACTAGAATTTCACTGGGTGCTTTTTATTGGCTGCTACAGCGTGGGTTAACATAGATCAGAATGACTGTCTAGTTGAATTTCTTATAGTAATTACTATTATTGATATATATATATATATATATATATAAATATATCAATAGCACTTCAGGGTGGCACCTCATATTAATTACATCTTCATTAGGAAAAATAAGAAAGCACCTAAGTGGTAGATGACATCATCTTTGTTACTATGTGAGCAGCGTGTTAAATGACTTATGCATATAATGTAATCCGAACGACAACCGTATGACGTGTAGGTAGCAACAATGTACAGATAAGAAAACAGATTCGGAGACACTGAATAACCTTGACCAAGACTACCAAGCCAGTTAGCAGCTGCGTCAGACTTGACACTTTGGGAACCAAGTCAGTCAAGCTTGGCGGCCCCAGAGCCCAGGGACCGCCCCGAGGCTTCATTTAAAGTCACCGTAAAGCCAGGCCCCGCCTCCCCCCCGGCGCAGGCGTTTTTCCTCCCGCCTTCCAACGTTGCCCCGCCCCGCCCCTGCTCGGTGCCTGCGCGGCCGCCTTCGCTCGCTTGCGACGCGTCGCCCGAGTGACGTCACGGGCTCCCGGCCCTGATGATTGGCTCATTTCAATAGTCGCGGGATACTTGAACTGCATGAACAGCCGCCTCTCCGGCGGGCTGCTAGCTTGGTCTCTGTGGTGTCCTTGGCTCTCCACGCCCGGCAGTGCCTGCCTGCGCCTTTCGCAGCCTCTTGGGTTCTCAGCGAT
>NW_017731351.1:6850973-6895296 GCF_001890085.2 Hipposideros armiger
CTGGAGCACTGCTTGGCGCGGCCGGTCGGCGGGACCGAGTGCACGCTGCTTGGCGCCGCAGGCTGATCCTGCCGTGTCCTCGGGAGCAGTGATGTTGGGCACCTCTGCGGCCCGCGAGGCGGGCTCGGCGCTGCTAACATTGCAGCAGACGGCGCCCCAAGAGGACCAGGAGAACATCAACCCCGAGAAGGCGTCTCCCGCCCAGCAGCCGCGGACCCGGGCCGGGCTGGCTGTACTGAAGGTCGGGAACCAGCGGGGACCAGCGCCGCCGCAGAAACCCAGGACGCGACGGGTAAAGAGACGAGCGATAGCTGCAGGAGGGTGGGCCGAACGGTAGTTTTGCAAGGGTTTAGCAGGCAGAGGAGAGGGACGAGGAAGCATCCTCTGGGCTTTTTTTAGGGAGACCTGAGCCCAGTGTCCCCTTGATCTCTGGTTTTGTAGCGTGTGGGATACCACCGGGGTAGTTTCTCCCATTACTTTCCCGGCCATCACTGCATTATGCTGCCTGTCTGTTCTCGATTGGGAGTATTTTATAGGTAATGAGGTCAAAGCAAGCCCTACAACATGACTGTGGTCTTTGCCCGCCCGCCTCCGCGCCTTTCTCTTGGCTTTTAAACCCCAGGCACTGCTCTAGAACCTGGACCTCCTGCCGCCTCCCCACGCGGTTAAGAGGTTACCTCGACTTTAGGAAAGGATATAAAAATACTTTGCCTTTGGTAAATTCCGCCATTTTACCGGATTTGCTCTGTTGCTCCACCCTGGGGTGAAAGTGGTGAACCAACGCATTTTTGCTCTCTTTCCTAAACTTGGCTTGTCACCTTTCAGCCACTCCACCCTTCTTGCGCCCTTGATTAGTTTTTCATAATTCCACTTATGACTCTGTATAACCTTTGTATAAATGCCTGTGACAAATTGGAACATCCCTTTTCTTCGACTACTCCAAGTTCCTTGCCTGGGTTTTTCCGCGGAAAGTTTAATTTTCCTGATAGAGTAGTTGGGAGTAAAGCAGAGGCTGAGACCCATACAGGGAAGAAAGCAAAACTTCATTTAATAGGCTCAAAATCAGTTATTCGTTTCTTTTTAGGCTGCACCTCTTAAGGATCTCCCTATAAATGATGAGCATGTCATTGTTCCTCCTTGGAAAGCAAACTGCCAACAGCCTGCATTTGCCATTCATGTGGATGAAGCGGAAGAAGAGACTCAAAAGCGGCCAGGGGGATCTAAAGAAACAGAGCGTGACGATGTCCGGGCATTTCACTCAGCTGTTACTTTACCTGAACCAAGAAAACCACTGGAACCTCTTGATTATCCCATGATGGGAAGTTTTGGTAAGTTTTAATGAACATCTTTATCAAGTCAATGTAATCATAATTATTAAATAGGTTGGATTAGTGATATTTTGCATTTTAAGGCATCTTTCCGGATCCTCACTACATAATGAGTTAGGCTTAATGTCACAAGTTTAGAAAGGGTGTTTTATCTCACACCTCACAACTAGTACGTCACCTAGTGACCGACAAAAAAGGAACCAAATCCTAATCGACCAGTGCTCCCTTCTAGTACACCGCCAGTCACATCAAGTTAAATAGATCACATTGACTTTAATCTGACCCTGGAAATGTTTGCTCTGTTGGGAAAATAGGTTTACGTTGTATTCATAAGACGCACTTTGTACATACCACTTCAGGGACTGGTGTGCAGCTTACATATTGCGATATCGACCGACATCTCGTGAGCTTCAAAGTTTTGTTTTGTGAAACCAGTCTGAGTGATCCTCTGATACCCGAGAGGAGCACTGTCCTGTGAGTCAGCAGCTGAACCATGGCTCTGTCTTAACCGCATACAAAGCAGAGTAGCTGCTGTAGACAGCTGTGCCTGCAGTTTGTGCTGCCGCTTTACCATAGGGCTGCGGCGTCACTGGACAGCTCACTAAATCCAATCTTGTTTTAGTTTCACTGATGCATTGGGGGTCTGGGAGGGAGCAGGAAAGTCTTTTGGAATTCAGATAATTTGTGTATTTTTATTTAAAATTTGTGACATTTTTTAACCTCAAAGTGAACCTTGACATGAAAAGAATAATGGATATTCTTTGCTTCAAAAGATAGCTTAAAATTACAAAAGGTGAATCACTTGTTGATTATAGTGTTAATTTGTTTATACTGCCCATAATAAACCTAAAAACCTAATTTTCTCGTTAACACACTTGTTAGCCCTGCTTTCGCTTGTGTAGATTGTGCTTTGAATGTCAGACTTCGGGATCTGCAAACTATTAGGGCAAATCCCATGTTATCTCAAAACCTGGACTTGAACTCTGTCCTAATAGAACCACCGTGCCATCTTCCTGTCTCGGGGAAGTTGAATGATACTCTAACATACATAATACCTGATCCTCATATTTATTTACCTGTCAGTATTTTTTCTTGCTAATTAAAGCTAAGTAGACAGGGGTACTAAAACCAGAGTGAACTATATAAACATTCTTTGTACTTGGTCATGGGAATCCCTTTTTAGTCAGATGAAATAAATGCTTTGGTGGTATGGAACTTTACAAGGGCAGTCACTTTTTAAATTAAATAGAAAATTAAACAGTGAACTTAATCGTACTTGTGAATTCTCCCAGAGTCACCACACGCTATGGACATGTCTATTGTATTGGAAGATGAAAAGCCAGTGAGTGTTAATGAGGTACCAGACTACCACGAGGACATTCACACGTACCTCCGGGAAATGGAGGTAAAGGCTCTCTGCATCCACTTTTCCTACTGTTGTTTAGTCATCGTCATGAAATGAGATGGAGAGGGTGATGCTTTTAAGTTTTGTTAACTGCCAATGAATTACTCTAATGCAATACTTAGGTTTCTAGCATATAGCAGCATAGTTAATGGTAGAATAATCTTAACTGAAATGTTTAAATCTATGCTAAGTAACTTTCTCAACAGATTAAATGTAAGCCTAAGGTGGGTTACATGAAGAAACAGCCAGACATCACCAACAGTATGAGGGCTATCCTCGTGGACTGGTTAGTTGAAGTAGGAGAAGAATATAAACTCCAGAATGAGACGCTGCATTTGGCTGTGAACTACATCGATAGGTTTCTTTCATCCATGTCTGTGTTGAGAGGAAAACTTCAGCTTGTGGGCACTGCTGCCATGCTGTTGGCCTCGTAAGTCAACTTGGGTTCAAAGTGATCAGTACCTTTCTGTGTAGGGAAGAAATTGGGATTTTCAACAGTGTGACATTTAATATTACACAAGGCAGAGAGTCAGTGACTACTTCAGCGGTGACAGGTGTGGATGAAACTTTTCTAATTTCGGACAGTTTTTCCAGATCTGGATTCCAGGGTACCTTGCTGAATGAGCATGGAGACCAGCTACATGTTAATATACCAGGACTAGAATAAAAAGTTTAAAACTGTGGTTCCTTCCATTAAAAAGTGCTTTCTGACATATAAACAAAATCTTCTCCCCATTAAAACGTGAAAACTAAAACAAAACATTTATTTTTCTAAGCAAATTTCCTAATTTTTTCTTAAAGTTACTTGGTGAACTCTATATTATTCCCATATTGGAAAGTCTCATGCCTCATTTATTTCCTTGGTCTGCACTGGGAGAAATAGCTCAAAAGTCCTCTATTGACCTGGGTCTTTTAATTAGGTTTTACCAAGTCTCTACTAGAAATGGTCAATTACTGGTCAGTTATCAGTGGAAACAGGCCATGGGTGGAGAGGATAGGTTTTGGATTTACTGTGTATTCTGCTAACGGGGTTTCAGAATTGGGATAAACAAGCTTCTCGTTTAGGACTGATTCCTTGAAACTTTTGTCATTGTAGAAAGTTTGAAGAGATCTACCCCCCGGAAGTAGCAGAGTTTGTGTACATTACAGATGATACCTACACCAAGAAACAGGTTCTGAGAATGGAGCACCTCGTGCTCAAAGTCCTTGCTTTCGACTTAGCAGCACCGACAGTGAATCAGTTCCTTACCCAATACTTCCTGCACCTGCAGCCTGCAAACTACAAAGTTGAAAGTTTAGCAATGGTAACTTCTTTTCATTTTGTTGCATCAAGATTCTTAGGTCACAATTAAGGGCAAGACCGTTTCTTTGTACAGCTTTGGCCAAGGGTTTAGTTTTCTGAGACAGATGAAGGCCACAGTATGGGAGAAAGCCTACCACTGGCAAAAGATGACAGTCAGCAAGTGGGAAAGCGCTAGGATTGATCTGAGGATGAAGTCGGGAAATGGTAGCCGGAAGAGTTGTTTTAAAAGTTATTAAAAGGGGAAAAATACAGGAAGACAGTAGGACAAAACACTAAGTTAATGGATGTATCTAAAAGATGAGGCTATGGGAAGTTTTTCCTACGGTCGCCATACAGCGAGGAAAAAAATCGGTCAGAAGGCAGGGATTTGGCGTTTGAATTCTAAAGCTCTTGTGATCAGAAGTGTATTTCCTTTTCATTCCAGTTTTTGGGCGAGTTAAGTTTGATAGATGCTGACCCATACCTTAAGTATCTGCCATCAGTCATCGCTGGAGCAGCCTTTCATCTAGCACTCTACACAGTCACAGGACAGAGCTGGGTACGTGTGTACTGCAGTGGCTTCCCACATCGACCTCGCGACATCAGTGCTTGTGCCAGATTAAATCATTGTCCCATACGCTGGTCTAGATGTACTGACCCGGAAAACCTGTTCAACTGTCTAGTTAGGTAGAAAGCTCAGATGTTACTTGGACTTGAAAAGTGTGTTTAAAGAATTCGGGCCTTATGACCTGCTACTTGCAGGGAAAATAGTAAAATTTCATCAACGTCAGCATAAAAGAGATGGGATAATGGCTTGAGAAAACTGGAAAACCTTTTAGTTGGAGGTGTTAGTACTAAAGTTTAACAAAACTCAAGCTCAGTGCTATTAACTTGTTTAGTTGCTGCTAAAAACAACTCCGGTGTCTTCTTATCCCTGCTCTAGCCGGAATCCTTAGTACAAAAGACTGGCTACACCCTGGAGAGTCTGAAGCCTTGTCTCCTGGACCTTCACCAGACCTACCTCAGAGCACCACAGCACGCACAGCAATCAATCAGAGAAAAGTACAAAAACTCCAAGTAAGAATTCGCACCAGTCCATTTTAAGAAGCCTGCTTTTCCAGGCTATCGTGTGGTTCGGATCCTTGATATTTGAACTTCATTAAAGATTCACAAATTGGGCACAGCCTCCTCAGAAGCTGTTCCCTTAGCAGGCCATGTGTCTGTCCCGCATTGGAGAGAGAAGAGGGGAGATGAATGGGGCATGCACGTATGTTTAGGGGGCCAGACAATGGTTTTATAATCATTAACTCAGATAGAAATAGCATTTTTGAGTTCCTAGTATACTTATCATTCCTTCTTTCAATGAATGTTTACTAAAAATGTTTTTTTCTCCTACTTACAGGTATCATGGTGTTTCGCTCCTCAACCCACCAGAGACACTAAATGTGTAACAGTGAAAGACTGCCTTTATTTTCTAAGATTTAAATCACTCAAAGTATATTGTGTACAGTTTTTATCTTAGGTTTTAATTTTACAATCATTTAATACAAAAGTTGTCAAGTGCAAATTATGGTATCTATTGCTTTTTAAATGGTTTTAATTTGTATATCTTTTGTACATGTAACTATCTTAGCTACTTGGCTAATTTTAAGTGTTTTGTTAAAGTATTAATGATGCCAACTGTCAGGATAATAAGAATAAGAATTAATAAATTGATTTGGAAATCTTGGTTTGTAAGTCAAATTTAATTTGAGGTAAAAATTTGATGTCAGGATTTCACTCAGAAAAATGTATTTGGTCTCCTATACAACAGGGACTGGGAAGGCTTCTAAAATTTTAACTATAGTCTCAGGAAAATAGACAACAAAAGTTTTGACATTTGTTTTCCTTAGCAACTAGACCAGTTTGCTGACTTGGGCATAATTAAACACATCTGGAATAAACCTTATGTACAAATTGTAATAATCCTAAGACTCTCTGCCTTTTGTACACACTGAGAAAATGCTTCATTCCCCATCAACTTTTACACTTGACTGAAGTGACAATTATTCAAAACCTGTTAAGTTCTTCAGAAGGTTTCTTTAAAGCATAATGTAAAAAACTATAAAGAAATGACCAGATTTTATAATGGATCTGTGAATTTAAAAATACCCAAGATTGCTAGCACTTAAATAAATATCCTTTTAATAGTTATATACACAAATACAACCACGTGAGCTTTAGTTGGCAGCTCTCTTCTTTTTTCTTTTTTTCACTGGCTTTTTACTTGGTGCTTTTTCTTGTTTTGCACTGATGGTCTGTGTCCTGTGAATAAAGTAAATTGACAGTTTACTAACAGTATCAGTACTATTGTAGAAGTGGATCCCATGGGTGATTCACCAGGTTTACACCATTGCGCTCATTAAATTTTGCATCGCCAGCACGGGAGGCCTTAATTGTTTTCCAGTAGGATGTAACTTGCCAACTATGAGAGTAAAAATACAGTAACTTTGAAAGGCACCCTAACAGTTTTACAGAATTAGGTCCTAATGTTTTAAATCTCAGATGGAAGAAACCACAGAAAGAACATGGATTTCTAACGAGAAAGGGACGTCTTTTTGTTTATAGTAGGGTAAGATGAGAATAAAACCTAAGAAATAAACCAGAAATTTGTTACCTTATTTTCTTTGGATTCTTGTCTGGTTCTAAGATGATCACTTCTTCTTCCTCACTGTCTGACAGCACTATAGGGGCATCTTCAAGAAAAGTTAAAAAAGCAACGTAAGCACAAGCATACCTCATTTTATTATATCTTGCTTTACTGCACTTAGAAGATCGTTTGTTTTTTTACAAATTGAAGGTTTGTGTCAACCTTGAGTAGATCAAGTCTTATCAGCACCATTCTTCCAACAGGCTCAGATGAGGGTTATCATTTCTTTAGCAATAAAGTATTTTTTTTTAAATTTTTTATTTCAGGTGTGCAAAACAATGTAATAGACATTTACATCCCTCACAAAGTGATAATCCCCCTCCCCCAATCATAATAAAGCATTTTTTAATTAAGGTATGTACATGGGAAACCCAAAAAATTACGTGACTCGTTTTATTGTCATGGTCTGGAAGCATACCCGCAATCTCTCTGAGGTCTGCCTGTATCCTGGAAATTCCCCACATGGTTTCTATATCTGTGGTTCTAAACTCGAGAGCCCAAGCTACTCTAGGTGGAGGCTGACAGGCCTACTTGGTTGGCTCTTTCCTTCCCTTAAGTAACTCCTTGGAGCTCTGAAAAACAGCATTACTTTTTATTTCCCCCAAATTCTTTAATTACATAATCATTTGGTACATGCCATCATAGAAAAGTTAGGGGGAAACTATAGATAGATATAGCATCTTTTGTAGAACCAATTTGGAAACAAGTCAATATGCCAACTGAACTTAGAATTTGCTAATTCTGAAGATCTAAATTTTTAATTTCTATTATAAACTGAAAAGAAAATACCTAGAAGCAGAATTGTTGGGTCAAAAGGGATATATATTCTAAAAGATATTAAGATGCTGTCTCATTGCTTTGAATTTATTTCCTTTATTACTGCCAGCGTTAGCATATGTTATTGGCCATTTGGATTAGAAAATTCCGTTTGTATCTTTTACCCATTTTTCTCCTTAGTCTTTGTTAAAGATATACATAAAATGTGAATTAATCCTTTTCCCAGTTGTTGGTATATCAATTCTTTATATTTTGAGTCTTCAATTAGTTTCTCCCTTTGTTCATATGCTTTACAAAGGCTTTACCTGCTCTATCCTCCCAATTATCTTAGGTTCACCTTTAATCATTTGAAAATATTACTCTTCAACATTTGAATATTTTAGCTATTAACATTAACCTTAGAAAAACAGTTCACACATATATAGAGGCATATGCAAGGATGCTCACTGGAGCACTGAAACAGTAAGAAATGGTAGCAACATTTTATCAATAATGGAATGATTAAATCAACTAGTTACATTCAACACTGAAGAATTCTATGAAGCATTTTCAAAGAATGTGGCTGATGTGTATGTAATGACATGGGAAAACTTCTGAAGCTTCAATCACAGTTCCTGTGTGGAGCAGCATACATGGTGTAAAACACATGGCGCAAGATGGAAGAAGACCAAGTAGAAATTACTCCTGGGAAAGGTGGATAAGGGTCCCCATCAATGGGGATTCTTTTTCCTACAGAAAACCCCAGCAGGCTCAGTAATGGTTCCCAGCAGTCATTTCCTGGAAGGCAGGCACGTTTGCATCACACAGACAATAAATGTATCCTTTAGTTCTCCATAGGTCTAGTTCCTAGATCCTTCGTATGATTTCTGTTTTTACTACATAAAAAAATCAACTCCTTTCTGGTATGGGCCAAGCAAGAATTTGGTTTTCATAAAAGTAAAAATATCCACAGGTAAAAACTTGCTCCAGTTTTACGACTTTTAGAATGCAAGGATCGTCTAGGACTACTTGTATTCCAGGTACTTCTAGACTTTCGTATGCTCTGCTCCAATATGGTCGCCACATGTGGCTATTTGATTTTATATTAAAATTAATGAAATGTACAATTCCTTGCTCTCACAGCCACATTTCAAGTGCTCAACAGCTGTGTGGCAAGTGGCTACCGTGTTGCACGTGTAGATACAGAACATTTAAACCAGTGCAGAAAGTTCTGTCTGGATAGCACTATTCTAATATATGATATGTCACAGGCTGTATGTTTCCATCTAGAAACTACACAGAAAAAATTGCATGCAGGAATAAGATCTTGAAGAAACCGCCTTAAAACTGGCCCAGATAATATATACATAAAAGAACAAAACATGTCTTAATTTAAAATGCCACTACATTTACATACCAAAGAGCACCACTACTCCACAAAGAAGCGTTTTTTTAGTAAAGATCTGGGAGTTAATGCTGCAGTTAGCCTTAGCTGAAATTTAAATCAAAATATTTAGCCCCTCTAAAAAAAGGAACTGCTAATATAAAAATAAGATCTCTATTTTAGGAATATTTTCATCTATAAATACGGATTATATATACATGTAATTACATATACCAAAGGTGCCAAAAAAAAAACGTATACAAGTGGACACTGGTCAGCATTGCTCAAGCAGTAGCTCGCTGTAATCAGAAGTGTCTGGACGCTGATGGGAACCACTTGGAGCACCTCTTGTAATTGCAGAAGTCAAATGTGACTTGTATTCATCTTTTCGGTATATATTACAATTTTAATAGTTTTTTCCATTCTTGAAATGTGTATACATTTTTTTGACACCTTCTGTATAATTTATATATGTAATAATCATAAAGTACCACCTACCTTGGCTTCCAGTATTGGAAACTTCTATTCCAGTGTCCATTTTTATATTATCAAAAGTGACCGCTCCATCACTGCCACCTTCATCCTCATCCTTTTCAGAGTTGTCAGGGTCACCCCAGGAGTTTTCAACGCCTTCTCCAATTTGGGCAGTTCCGGGAGTCCAGAGCACAGGTTTAGAAACACTTTTAACAAGTCAAGAAAATTGAATAACAAAAACAGTGCTATTGGATGCAGTGTTGAAAAAGATGAGAATAAATTTTAACACTGAAATGTGCCTCAAATTCTTAAGGAAAAAATTTACCAATAGTTATACTATAGGTGGCTAAACAATGAAGAAGTGAAATTTATAACTCAGGTAAGATTTTAAGGTCATAATGGTGAGAAATATCAAGAGACACTCAACATTTTGGTTGTAATAAATTTGGTGAATGGATGAATAATTTCAAGAACAATATGTAACAGTGTAGAGTGCTTGACCTTGTCATTGAGATTAAAGAACAATTTTCCAAAGGAAAATGAAATGTTATAAAATGGTTCTTACAAGAAAATTTTCTGGGCTGTGTAAGATAGCTGAAGAGAAGGTGGCTGTTACGCCATTGACTTAGCATGACTCATCACCATCTTGTGTCTTAAATGTTTTCTCTAACGAAGCAGTGTTTCAGAAGACAAATGTCAGCATGCACACCCTTCACATTGCTCTAATAATGTCATAGTGTTAGGAATCTTCTTGTTACTGAAACTTGAAGGGAAAAAAAAAAAACTCCCAGTAAAGATACACTTCTGAAGGAGGTTCGGCTTCAGCAATGATTTCTTCTGCTTTCTCCTCCACATCACAGGTATCAACAGAGGCCTTTTCCATTTTAAATGCTGTGATCCTTCGATCTGCTATAGACTCTGCAAAGCCAAACTTTCCACCTTCTTTCCTTTGGGGTTTTTTGAGGGGGTGGGGATGGGATGGCAGTGGACAATACATGGAAGAGAAGACATGAAGGGAAAAAAGTTAACTATTTTATCCTTTTAATAGATGAGAAACATTGGAATAGTGAATGACTAACTTAATCTTAGCAATGTATTATGCCTATAAAGAGAAATATTAATAATAAAAAGTTCCTACAATTACCACTTATTGAGCGATGTGCCAGGCACACGTAAGGGCTTAGAGTAGATTATTCTCTAGTCCTCAAACCAGCCCTACCAGGGCTCTGTAACATTAACCTCTCACGATACAGAAGACACTGAAGTGCTGGGTTATAGATCTTCTTAATGTCACATGGTAAGAAGATGGGAATCAATCCAGTGTTTGTTCTTTCAGTTAATTTGAGTTGCTAGTCTTTTTTCCTAACAATTTTAATTTTTATTAAAGAATAATATGTGGCTTTCCAATACAGATTATTTAAATTGGAAGATAATACAACAGTTTAATCGACTTTCAAAAAACACTAGTACATTCAACTTGAGGAAAGATCCCAGTGTGAAAATTATACAGCTACCCTGTACCCAAAGGGTCCTTAACAGAAAAAAATCAATAAAAAGACCTTTTGGTTCTAAAAAGGAGACTTACCTAACTTTCTGGTCATTCTCCAAAGCCTTTTGTATTAGCTCTGTAATTTCCGCTACTTTCACACCAGCGATTTTACTACATCTCAAAACCTATTTATAAAAGTCAACTGTTATTAAAGATAAACCAAATAGCTTTCTCTAACAAAACTAGAAACGTAAGATTAGTGTTTCTAACTTTACAATTTAAGCCTGAGTTTTTTTCAAATATGAAAAGAATCTAATGTAAACACAAGTTAAAGCAAGATGAGAGTTGTTCTAAAATAGTTGAATGACAGTCACGTTGAGAGCGCAGACCCGAAAACTTCCCTGTGACAGCACTGAAGAGGCCACAGACGTACATTACGTGCTCAGGGTGCACGGACTTCCTTCCTGGGTGAGTGGCCGCACATGGCTGCACAGCGTCCTGGAAGCTTTCACAAAGCAAAGGTTCTTAGGCCTCAGGGAACTAATAGATCAGTATCTCTGGAAACAGGGCCTGATAGTGGTCACAATGCTGGTAATGACAGTGATGCTAAGAAAAACTTACATTTACTGCACACATAATATATACTGTACAGTGCAATACAGCCATATCTATCCTTACATCCGTCAAACAAGTTGACAGTAACGTTACTCCCTACTTTGCAGATAAAGGAACTGAGGCACGAAGATATGAAATCATTTGCCAGAGGTCAGTTAGTGTAAGGCAGCACTGGAACTCCAACCACAGCAGTCTGAGCTCTTGAGCACCTGCACTCTATGCTCCATGGCAGCCTAGTTCTAAACGCCTCATGTGAGTCTGGTATGTAGCGGGATTGGAGATCTGCTTGTTGGACCCAAATTCTAAAAGTAAAATTATCTTTTTACCTAATTTCTATTTTTTGACACTTTGGGGGTGGGGGGTGGGAATAGGGATATGAATCTCTTTCCTCAGTGGAAGGAGCGAAGTGTCTGTCTAGAATGGTGACTCCGGAGGGCCACACAGGGGCAGCAAGGCAGGAAGGAAGACCCCCTGTAGCCACCAGTCAACAGCGTAATGAGAGTACTGACACCAGATGCTGACACATCCTACAATCAATCGCTGAAAACACCCTTGTTGGAATTTTGTTTAAAAAAAACAAACTAGAAGAAGCTTCTCAAAAGAGGCCCATTCTTCACGGAGCGCTGACCTGCTCTTTGAGCAGCATTATCCCACCGCTCGACTGGACGGTGCAGATCTCCCGGTGCTTGTTCACGGCAATCACCAGCAAGCCATCCATGACCCGCTCTTCTCGCTCGTGGGGGTCCACCAATAAGTAGGTCCTGAAATAAACGTTAAGCGGACCTGACCAAATCGGAGGCTGAATGCTGGGCAATTTTAAGATAATGGCTATTTTTAAAAGATGGCATTAATAGAGTCAACACAGTGAAGGCCCAAGCCTGTGGATGTGAGTCACTTTAATGGGAAAAGATATAAGAGAATTATGGTTTTTATGGACACAAAATGAATGCTATAACAGTAAAATCACATTAGGTTCATAATGGTTTTATTTAAATAATATATAATCTAAGTCTAATGCTATCACTGGTTAAATAACTGTGGCTCATTAGTAAAAACTCAGATAACATTAATTTGGTTAATTTTAAAGTCTCCCTACTGTCCTATGCTCAAGTTCTTCTAAGTTCTGCTAATGGCTCATTAAAAAAATATTGTATTTCTGCACCATCTAGTGTAACCCTAGTCACATGGGGTTACTGAGCCCTGGAAATGTGGCTAGTCCAAACTGAGATGTACTACGAGTAGAAAACACTGGATTTTAAAGAGTTAGTGGGAATGAAAATGTAAAATATTTCACTAATAATTTTTAAGATTATATATTAAAGTAATATCTTAGATATATTAAGTAAAATATATCAAAATTAATTTTACCTGATTCTTTTCCCTTTTTTATGTGGCTACTGGAAAATGTTAAATTCCACATACTGCTAACTGTACTGGTCTATTTCCCTCTAGTGAAATTCTACACTACAGTGACCGAAATTTGAAAGCTTTTCTCTAGTTCTTATTCATAAAGTTGTTAAAATATTTTACTTATACCTCCTTTTTGTTCTAAAGAGACTGAAAGCTCAAGCTTTCATTTCAAGGTACTGCATGGACGCAGGCCTCCGGGTTTGCTCTTGTGGGAGGAATTAGCAGTGAGTTGTGAAGAAACTCCTGGCAAACTGAAAGAAATGAGTTTCCTCCTGTTTGTGAACCATTCCCCCTGGAGACCTGCTCCTAGAACTACCCTACCCAATATGCTCCCATTAACTCACAGTGATTCTCACCCCAAATGAGAGCCTCGCATACAATTCTCTTACCACCTGTGCATCTCTAGGAGAGAGAAAACACTACATGCAGCATTAAATTCATAAATTTCTGATGTGCTAGTAAAAGAAAAATATGGAGTCTTCATTATAGAAGTTTGTCACTTCTATTTAGCAAGCTCTTCCAAACAAAGCCCTTACAAAAACAGAAAAGGATTATGAGGTCGATTAATATAAGAGAAGGCTTGTTCACTTGTCCACGGTACGTCTCAGGGAAACAAACAAGTGCCCGGCTGCATCTATCAAAATAATTTCACCCAGGACAAGGGGGAGACTTACCCTTGCTGGAAGAAGGCAAAGCTGACGCAAATGGGCATGTGGTGAATGCTCAACGGCACAGGATCACGCTCTTCTGGGGCGTACTGTGTGAAAGATGTCACCCATTAGTCACGAAGTCATGAATATACAAAAAGTCATCTTGCATATCAAATAGGAAAATTAAGAATGAAATTCCTTTAATCCTCAGTGGGGGTCTAAATAATTTCTTTTACAATGACCTCTTTGACTTTGTACTCCTGTTCCTTAACATTTTATGCATTTGTCCAAAGGCTGTACTGAGGTATATTTTATACACCAAAGTTCCGCTCATTGTTATATGACTCACTTTTTAGTACATTCAGTTACGTAACTAGCAGCACAATCCAGTTTTCTAACATTTCCATGACCACCCCCAACTTCCCTTGAGCCTGTTTGCAGTCAATTCTCACTCCCAGCCAAAACGACCACTGATCTACCTTCTGTTTCTACAAATCTGCCTTTTCTGGGCATTCCATGTAAGTGGAATTAAACAATTTTTAGTCTTTTGCACCTGCTTCCTTTCAGCTTAGCATGTCTCATCCATCCTGTTGTATACGTCAGCAGTTTGGTCCTTTTGACCGCTGTACTGTATTCCATCGTAGGGAGAGACCACATTTTGTGTTTTCCGTTCAGTTAATCAACATCTGGACTGCTGCCAGGTTTGGGCTAATATGAATACTGCTGCTATGAACCTTTACATAAAAGTTTTTGAGTAAACATACTTTACTTTCATCCTTCTTGAGTACATCCCTAGCCATGAAATTGCTGAGCTGTGTACATTCACACTTTGCTTTTTAAGAAACTGCCAAACTTTTCCAATGTGGTTGTACCATCATTTTACATTACTACCAGCAATAACTATATAGTATTTTTTAATTGATAATTTTTGTCTACTATTCGCTCTCTACATTTTACTTCCTTATACCAACTCCCTTCTCTAAAAGAACATGTCTCTACTATTAATAAACCTTTGTCCCTATCTAAGTCTTTAAAGCATCTGCTCCAGACTGATACCTAAAAGCAGCATCATGAATGCCTACTTAGAGAACTCGGGCCTCCGATGTTTCCTTTTGTAACTTCAGGACTCAAACTACCACCACAGTGCACTTTCTTATTCTAGCATGCAATTTATGTAAATTAAAATGAACATGTTCAACATAAAGGGCAATGTAAACTGCATAGGTCAATAGTTTTCGAAATGTGGTCCTCGTACCAGCAGCATTAGTATCACCTGCTGAGAGAAGTACAAACTGGTAGGTCCTACTACCCTTCCTACCGAGGGTGGAGCCTAGCAATGTTTTAACAAGCCCGCCAGGTATTTCTGACGGACGCTGCCACAGAGTATAAGCACAAGCATCTCACCGTGCTGAGAAGCGTGTATTTTTCACACGTGGCCCTTAAACATAAGGCAACCACTTCATCTAATGTTCAGTCCAAAGAAGAAATCATCTAGTTCTATTCTAGAAAACCAGGCTAGGGTGTGCTTTTTGACAAACACTTCAATATAGGAGATGTAAGGGTTTTAAGGATAGTTTTTGCTTTATGAACAAATTTTAGAACATACCTCGTTTCCATCTACAAGCCTTTACTAATAACAAGCTGCCTGCATGTGAAAGATATTCATTCATTCATTCACAGAAAGGGGCCTGCCTCACATTGTGGGAGCTTACCAGTGTCACTTCATCTCCTTGGACAGACACATCAGGTCTTCGGAAGTGACACAAGGCTACAATTGCAGCAATGCTGGCAGCATCAATAATATTTCCATCATGATTTAACAAATGTAGGTCCACACGTATTTGCCAAACCTGAATGAGAATTTAAAACAAAAATAAATCCTAACTGATCATAACCAATGGACTTTTAAAGGGAAAAGTAACACTGTGCGCAAATTTTTCTTTTACTATTAAAAAGTGGTTACTCCTTCTATTGTATCAATAAAACTATATTTAGCAAAATGTTAGGCCAGACCAATATCTGAAATACCAACAGTTCACCTTTCTATGAGTCATTTGACAACAGCAAAATATATGCCCTGAATATATAGAGCCAACCTACATTTAATACTAAGATGTCCCTAACTCCAAGACTAATTATATTTTTATTGTCTCCTAACTTAAAAACTTCAAACTCTTAGGTTTTACTTGACAAATGATAACCTTCAAGTAGTGCAAATAGAACCTTACAAGTAATGCAAACAGGAAGTGTCATATTCAAGTATGGAATTGTGGAAAGGCTAAGTGACTTTTCTGGAGTCAAAAAAGATGGTCAAAATACCCTCATCAAGAATTAAGTTCTATTGTCATCACGCAGAATAATTTACTGAGAGTAAGATTTCCAATGTCAGCCTACCACGGACTCACTGTGTGACCTTGTGTAAGTCCATAAATCTATCCAAATGAAGGACTTAATCTGTCCTTCAGTTCTTCATTCATAAAACAGGAAAACATCTGCTTATCAACTCACTTAAATAACATAAGAAAGTAAATAAAAACATATGAACAACCACAAGTTCTTTGAGTAAGACAAATCCAAGCTGCTATTTTCACCAATGTTTTTTGTCTCTTCAGAGAGAAATGACACCGAGTTCTACGGCTAGCACTCAGGAACATTTGAAGTGAAGTAAAGCAGTATAAAACTGAGTTAAAGAAGCTCTAAGCATTAACGTAATCAACAACACTCATCCTAAGATTAAGAATTTTGAGCATGTTCCCCACCTTTTCACCAGCAACAACACAGAGCGATTCAGTGTCTATACACTTCGAATTTCTTAGACATCTTTCCAAGAGACGGTTCAACTTCACCAAGAGGTCTGATTGCCTATGAAAATAGGAATGGGCTAATGTCAACCAGGCATTAAAACAATACCTCACTGCTATTAGATTCTCCTCTGGTGAAAGCAGCTTAAGGAGAAGATTTAAATACCTGCCGGGTTCGAAAGCTGGGGCAGCCATCTGAGAGAGTTCTAGGTTAAAAAAAAGAATACCTTCCGTTGCCCTATTGGGCTTTGGAGAAACGAGTTCACAGGAAACCTGCCCAAGAACTCTGCGAAGATAAAGCACAAATCTGTTACCTACATATAGTTCCTTTCCAATTAACAAAAAAACTAAAACAGATACCAATTAAGTTTCAATCTTATTCTGAGTAATAACATACTCATCATGATAGATCAGGGGTTGACATTACCTATGTAGTACTAGAATATATGCAGGAATAAGCTATACAGTGGCATACCCAACGAGACGACAGGGAAACACATCTCATTACAATACTGACGATTCCACAGATCCTTTAAAAAAGAAGTCAATGCCCTTAATTTCTCTTTTCTAAAATAAATATTTATTGATACGAGATGGCACGAAACTTGACATTTCTTAAGGGTTTTCCTATGGCATGGTTGGCCAATTATTATCGGACCAATGTCCTCACAACTGCAAAATGAATATTAAAACCTAATTCTCATGTCACTCAGGAAAAAGGAAAGTAGGACCCACTTACTGACAAGTGAAGGAAACAAATTCAGTGCAATCAAGAACTACGTGATGCTCATGGTACAGAATGTATATTTATGATTAAAAACTTAAAGCATGACGATGAACACCTTGCATTAAAGAAAACACTTGTTTTCTGCAGCTAAACAAAATAATGTGCAGGATTCTTAGCTGCCCTGTAAAACAACTAAGTCAGTTAAGGTTCTTTTAAACTTTTCCTCGTTGAGCTTATGTTTAATTTGAAGCGAACGTTACCTTGTCTTCCCAAGTTCCACAATACAGCACCCATAATCTGTTCCAAATGAGATTCTGATGTTCCTGTAATCGTAGGTTTGTCTGCCATCCAGGCGCTGGAAACACAACACACACCGGCTTGTTCTCGCAACAGGCCCTGGGCTAAGCCCTTGGCGGAAAGCGGGATCCTACCCACCCCCACAGGCAAGTGGAAACGAGGTGCCGGGGCAACGAACCCACTGCAGCCACATAAAGCCGGGTGGACCCGGGACCCGCCGGCTGTCCCCCCAGAGGCTTCCGGGGCCTGCGAGGACCAGGTCTGCGCGTCCAAGCCGGAAGGCTGCCGTCGGCCGGGGGACCGAGCAGCCGACCTTCCCCGGCACCGTTTACCTTCTTCTCCTCGATGGCGCGGAGCAGGAAGCGGCGCTCGCAGTTTGAAAGCGGTGTCTCCTTCATGATGTCGGGTCCCGGGACCCAGCGGCACAGGACACCGTCCGGAAGAGGGAACCTGCGCCCCTCCACGCGAGCCCGGCTCGCTGGGAGGCGCAAGCGCTTTTACGTCATCGAGGCTCGACGGCGGCAAGCGCAAAAGCAGAGGCCTGCGGTCGCCAGTGCGCAGGCGCACAGCGAGGAGCGCGCGGGCCAAGTGGGACGCGGGGAGGCACGCGGCCGAGGGAGCGCGCCTCTGAGTGGCTAGATCTGTGCCTTTTATCATGAAGTGTAGGGAAGAAAAGGACCCAAAAGTAAGCATCCGTGATAGAAATCAATCTCAGTAGAGCGCGCTCACGCTGCACCCTTGCCTCACTTCTAGCGGGGTAGGCCGGACAGGTGTCACTGCTGTGTTACAGGTGAGGAAGCCGAGGTCTGGCTGCTAAAACGCTGCAGAGGCAGAGAGCCTGGCAGGTTCAGTGGGAAACACTGGCGCGTCCGGGCGTAGATGGAGAGGAGGGGAAGAAAGCAGAGCCGGTGTGCTGTGGTGAAACCGCGCGCAGACCTAGAAGGGGACAAAAATTGAGAATATCCCAATAACTCCACCACAATGGTGTTATGACTACCATTGGCCGAAACAAAATGTGCTGTTTAGGGGCCGGCCGAGTGGCACGTTGGTTAGGAGTTGGCTTCGGACGCCAGCTCTGAGCAGCAGGGCCTGGGTTCGGATCCCACATGAGGACCAGTGACACTGCACCCTCTACAGTTAAGATGCTGAACAACAGGTCCATCTGGAGCTGGGCTGCTGTGAGTCGCCAGCACTGTGTGGGCTGCAGTGGGGCTGCAGTGGGCTCCTGTAAGCTACCGTGAGCAGCTGGCAGCCAGCGTGAGCTGCCAAGAGCCACCGTGAATGGCCATCCAATGGCCGGCGACGGATCTGCCTCACCCGGGAAGAGCGCAATGATAATACCAACATGGGCCAGTGAAGCGACGTCCTCCACAGCTAGACTGAAGAACCAAAGGACAGCAACTTGTCTGTTCCCCTCCGCTGATTCCCCAACACTGTTCCCCTCCCCCAGTTCCCCAATAAAAAATCTTTAAAAAAAACAACGTGCTGTTTATTTCTTGCGGTCTCTCCAGTTATTTTAAGCCAATTGACTTATGGGTATAGTGGAAACATAGCGTGTCCGTGCTGCCAACCTCTAGGCTTTTTTTGGAGAGGCGGCAGCAACTTGTGTTAAAAGCAGGAGCCCCAACTACTTGGGTTCAAGTTCTGACTCTGCCATTGTCTAATTCTGTGACCCTAGCCCGGTTAGCCTATGGGCTTCACTTATCTGCAAAATGGGAGTGACAGACGTATTTATTACAAGGGGTGAAAACGAGTTAATGTATGTAAAATGCTTAGACAGTGCCTGGCATGGCGTAAGCGCTAGTGTTGAAGTGTTTGCATAGTATTATTTCGTTTCCATTTGCTTCAGAGGTGACAGTCACCGGAATTTCTGTGGCAGACTCCATTCCGGTTCTTTTATCTCTTCTCACAGGTTGTTTTTTTTTTTTTCTACCAGTGACACGTTTCAGTCTCACTTCGTAACACTTGCGATTCATGTACTCAATTATTTGTGAGGGCCTCCTGTGTCCCAAGAATAATTCAAGTGCTCGCTAAACAGGGTGGGCAAATCATGTCCCTCAAGGAATTTATTCCTTTTGGAGGAGACAAGCAAGAAAAAGAAATAGAACAAGTTCGCATACTAAGTGCTCTCTGAGAATGGGGATGCTATTTTAATAGGGGTATTTGCAGAAAGAGGTTACTTTGTAGAGGGGACCTTTGAGTCCAGTAAATCCCTAGTGATGAGAAGGAGCAGCCATGATATCACCTGGAGGGAAGGAAAAGTGTTTCTAGCAGAGGAAGCAACATAAGCCAAGACTGAGATAGGATGAGTTCAACCTGTTCTGCAGACAGGAATTGTGAAGTAGGAGGAACGTGCACAGAAATTATGTCCACATGCTCAGATCGCTGACTGATTTTCAAAATAAGGGAGGGGAATACAGGGCACAGACCATTTAAGTTCTTTAACAACGTAAGTTCATATTTACAGTACAGTTTCACAACAGAATTCCTGGCTAAGTTCATCATTTAAATCCTTGGAGCCTTTTCTGGGCATTTAGTGATTTCTCTTTCCCTTCTGAAACGAAATAGGCCTTTATTGAAACCATCTATCCTGGGCGGCAGCTTGGTTGTGGAAGAATGGACTTTGGCTTCAGATAAACTTCAGCTCAAATGGACTTTGGGTGAGTTAAATAATCCTGAGTGTGGGCTTTTTTTTTTTTAAGATTTTATTGGGGAATTGGGGGAGGGAACAGCATTGGGGAATCGGGAAAGGGGAACAGACAAGTTGTCCTTTTCTCCTTCAGTCTAGTTGTGGAGGACGTGGCTTCACTGGCCCATGTTGGTATCACTGTGCTCTTCCCGGGTGAGGCAGATCGGTCGCTGGCCATTGGACAGTAGCTCACACCGGCTGCTGGCTGCTTAGGGTCACTCACAGCAGGGCACTGCAGCTCCACTGCAGCCTACGCCGTCACCGGCAACTCACGGCAGCCCAGCTCCAGGTCGAGCTGTTGTTCACCATCTTAGCTGTAGCATCACTGGCTCATGTGGGATCTGAACCGGCGGCCCTGCTGCTCAGAGCTCGCACTCCCAAGCCAGCTCTTAATGAACGAGCCACTTGGCTGGCCCGAGTGTGGGCTTCTTTAGGTTGGAAATAATAATTGCTTTGTGTTAAGTGGTCAGAATGAAAGCACCTAACACAAGGTTGATGTGGTAGCTATTCAAATGTTAATGTCCTTATTTTGGCTTGACAAGGCTTCCCACTGAACTGCCCCAATTGGCCATGGCAGCTTGCGGGCCTGGGATTGCCTTGGCTTCCCTTCCACTTGTGTAGAATTTGTGCCGTTGTAATTTTAACGCTGCAGCCACCCTACGAGTGGCTCTCCAACTTGGCTTTTAACTCTGGGGCTTATCTGCACTGAGCCTGCAGCAACTAGTCCATGGCAGCTTAGGGTCCCTGCCCCAGCCTGGTCCCTGTAGAGCTCTCTGTATGTGAGCTTCTGCTCTGGTGACTTGGGGTTCCCTGCACCCCCCTGCCTGCCTCTCCACATCACAAGGCAGTGGTTTGTCCTGTGACCTCACTCCTGTGATGGATCTAGGAAAAGGTGTAGGTTTTCCGTTTGTTCAGTTTTTGTCACATTGTGTGAAGTGACCACTTCCAAGCTGAATAGAAACTGGAAGTTGCATGAAGTGAAAACCTAAAGCAGGTTCTTTTCAGCAAGCAGGCATGTAGTATTTACTATGTGCCAGGCCCTAATTTAAACACTTCTAAATATTAATCCTAATAATTACTCTATAAGGTAGATACAAGTATTATTTTACAGATGAGAAAACCCAAGGCACAGAGAGACTGAATGGTTTGCCTGAGGTCACACAGCTAGCAACTCCTAGGAGCAGGGTTCATACCCAAGCAGTTGGTCGCATTCATTGCTGCACTGCCCTGCATCTTATAAATGGGAGTCCATTTCTGTGCCAAGCGGGCGATCTTTGCCTTCACCTTGAACCAATTCTCTTCCTGTCTCTGCGAGGATCTTGGTCACTTTACAGTTGACATCTATGTAGAGAAGAAAGCCGCTGTGATTAGATTTCCCAAACTCAGTTTCTTGTGCTTAGGCTTGATACCCAATTAGAAGTGCAGTCATGAAGTAGGGCTCATTAATGCAGAGACATGAGGAGGTCCAGCTGTCATCCCAAAGCTGGTACTCAGGCAGGAATGTGGCTGGCACTGAGTTCCTATTAACGAACCGTGGGAGGAGCTGGACGTGCGGAAGCAGGGTTGGCTCTTGATGGAGAGGCTTACAGAATACGTCACTGGCACAACCTCAGCCGCTCTCCTTCAGCCCCAAGGCCCAGGGATGTTTTACCTATGTCATTGATCAACTCTTGACTCAAGGTAGATTTAAGAGGGAAAGCTTCTGCCTTAGTTCTTGTTTTCCTCTTTCTAAAGTTGCCTAGGAAGGGAGGCTTAAGTTGTTCAGAAGCAGCCACTTCAGCGGAAGTGGGAGAGCCCCAAACAATGCTGCCTCAGTAGTGAGGTAACAGTGGACAGCCAGGCCACAAGGTGGTAGGAGTCACATCTCTTTAGCAAGCGATACAGTATTATTTTGAGATAGAACTTCAGGGGTGGGCAGCCTCTGAGACGGCCCCCCACGATGCCCACCTCCTGGTGTTCAGGGCCTGTGTAATCCTCCCCGGTTGAGTGACCTGCCTCTAACCAATGGATACCGAAACGTGGAGGGGATGACGCTTCTGTGATTAGATTACAGAGAATGTAACTTCCACCTTGCTAGAAGATTCTGTCCCTTGTTGGGTTTGATGAGGCGAGTTTCTATGTTAGGGGGCTGCACATGGCAAGGCACTAAGGGTATCTTCCAGCCAGCAGCCATGGAGGCGTTGAGCCCCACAATCCACAGCGCAGATGGAACTGAGTACAGCCAACCATCACGTCGGTGAGTCTGCAGACAGGCCCATCCAAGCTGAGCTTTTGGATGAGACCCAGCCCTGGCTGATGTCTTGATTGCGTCCCTAAGAGAGGCCCGTCAGCAGACCCTCCTGGGCTCTGCCCAGCTCCCTGACTCATAGAAACTGTGATGATGAATGTGTGTTGTTTAAGCTGCTAAGAAGCAGTAGGCAGATAAAGCAGTTTCTAGAACCAACTCTCCTGAGGTAAGCACTACTTCTGGACTTCATGCTTCCCTGGCCTGTTTCCATCCTGTTGATAGTGCAAAGAAATCTCCACTTGACATTCTTTGCAACTTCTGAGTTCATCGAAATGCTGTTGAAACACTTTGTGAAGGAATTTGTAGCACATAAAATGCTAGGTCTGTATCTCTGAAGTTGCTGGACGTCTTTAATGATCCTGAAAAGGCTGCCTGAAAGGAAAGCATGGTTTGTATCTCAGGAATCTTGCTCTAGTTAAGCATTAATGTACTAACTAGAACTGCAATCCCTACCTCTGGTAATATAAGTTGCAGGAGGAAAAAAGGGCCTCTAAGGAGCCAAATGGAAAAGCCTTAGCCAACTTTGCTTTTACTTTAGAAAATAAATAAACCAAGCCTAAAAATGTAGTTTGTTGAAAGTCATTGACAAAAATCCATTCAGCAATGGACTTTTTAATCTGAGTCAATAATGTTATCTTGAAAGGCAGAATGCATATTAGAATCTCAGTTATGAGTACTTATCTGTAAAAGAAATATCAGTATCTGCTTATAAACAGGGACTGCAAGGGAAGATTGAAATTATAGAGATTATATATTATGTTTGACAGTGGCATTTTCCTTTAATTTTCATTTCTTATACCATTGATAAAAAATGGTTGTGTAAGAAGTAAAAGTCTGTAAGAATTAATCATTTATATAAGTATTTCCTGTGATCCCACTATGTGCCAGGCTCTATTCGAAGCACCAGGACAATGCAATAAACACAACAGTCAGAGTCCCCTGGAGCTTATGTTATAGAGACAGGCGGACAGTACAGTCATCTACAGACAAGCAAATGAATAACGGCTCACAGTGATAAGCGATACAAAAAAAAAGTAGAACCAGGCCAGGGGGAGAGGTGGGACAGGGGAACACTGTGCAGGGGGCATAATAGAAAGGAGCCTCCCTGATGAGGAGGCATTTGAGGGGACCTGAAAATGTGGGGATGAAGGAGTCAGTAAGTGGACTTTGGGATTCAAGATGATCAAATAGGCTGTGAGCAAGCTGGCTGGAGACAAATAAGGTGATTTCTTTGAGGTTCTTTGGCAACTACTTAGCACACGTGAACGTGGTTTCATGAGCTGGAGTTTAATGGATAAAGAGCCCAGGCTCCAGAGCCAATGGCCTGCTTGAACTTCCAACTGCAGCTTACGAGCTGGATGACCTTGGGCAAGGTGTAGACCTCTCTGGAAAAAAACGGGGCTAATAAGAATACCCTCACAAAGTGGTCATGAGAGTTAAATGCTGTGTGAAAAGCGTTTGGAGTAGGTCTCAGCCCACATTTAGCAACAATAAACGTTAGTGACTGTTCTTACTAAGTTTCCTCCATTACCATATTTATTTTTTATTAAGTGAGGTCAACACATGTCACCCTCCAGAGGTATAACAATATGCCTCTTAAAATGCGAGGGCCCTAGCCTTCACACTGGCAGCCTCAATTTCCTCAGTAGCTTTCCTGGCTTCTGGGAAAGTTTCAGCACAGGAACCCAGAAATTGCTTCAGAGACACACTAGGTATAACAGACACTGTGAGAACAAAGGGATAAAGAAGTGTGTGTGTGTGGGGGGGGTTCTTTGAAATCACCTAAGAATGTCACACATTTTTTAAAATGTAATTTTTGTAAGTGGATCAGGGCATGGTCTTTGACACCAGACTACCTCAAGTTTAGATCCTAGCTTGGAAAATGTGGTGTCTCAGGCACATGGTCTTACCTCTCTAACAAGGAGCTGTTATATGACACTCATTAGCACTTGTTACATGCCAGATACTTTTTTAAGATGTTTACATCAGTTAGCTCATTTAATCTTCACAACCCCTTTAAGGCAGATACAATGTTACCATCCCCATTTTATAGGTGGGCAGCATGAGGCAGAGATCAAATGACTTTCTCAAGGTCATAAAGCCATTTAAGTGACAGAGTCAGGATTTGAATAGATGCTGCCTGGCTCCAAGTCTGTGTGCTTGAGCCATATACTCTACTGCCTCATTGGTAGAACTGTATTAAAAGAGGGGGTTATAAGTCCTTAGCACAGTCAAGGCACAAAGTAAATGCTCAATAAATATTTGCTGAATAACTGACTATGCAAACTCATAGTAAATTATATCATAATAAATAGAATACTTGCATCCTCTAATATGGCTGAATAATTCAGTTATTTTTCACCTTAAAGCTTCCCTTGTGTGTATTACATCAGCTTTGTAAATCCATTAGTCTAATAACCTATTAATAATCCATTTTGAAAGGACATTGGATTACCTGGCAAAATTTGTTCCTACTGAGGCCATGCTAGCTCCTGATGGTAGCTTCTTGCATTTCTAAATGCTCACAGACCATCTGTTTGAGAATCTGTGTCAGAGTGTTGCTTGCCATCAATGTCAAGCCCATCACTTACATCTTTGCATTTTTGGAATTTGGGGAACTTCTAGTTCTCTCCATGACGGAAATCTGATTTACATTACTGATATACCTCATTAGTGATGGAGACCACTGGATATTGTCTACATAATTTAGTTTTTTATTAAAGTAATGGGATGATTACATTGTACTCAAAAAGCATTTCAATCATGCAACTAGCAACTCCTATCTCAAATCTATAACTGTATCAACTTGTGGGCTGATCCAGCATAAAAGAGGATTACTCATCTGTTAGGAAGTTTTCCAACAGGAAAATTTAGGTAGGATATGAGTCACATAATCTGACATTCTTCTGCTATCTAAATAAATCCTATTTCTTTTAACTAAACCATATGTTTTAAGGAGTAAAAAAAAAAAGAAAGTGTAAAATTTTTATACACTGAAACCCTTAACCAATCAGATCTTTTATACATTTGAATTTCTAAATTATAGGTGGACTTTGAAAATAGGTCAGTCATTGTCTTTGCAACAAAACTCTCCCACTGCACTTTTTCCTTAATAAATATTTTCTAAAATATTTTCAAGGGAATTAAACTATGCATACTTTTATTTTCTGTCTGGTTGCCATGTCTAAAACAAAAGCTAGTAATAAAAGCTCCAAAATATTAATTGTATAGTCCATGGTCTTCTTAAAATTTCAAAGGCCAGTTGAGTTGTTAAGAAGTGAGAACTAAACTTCATAACTTCATTTGGTTAAGCTAGCCTTTTATCTTTATAATTTGCATTCAAAAAGGATACTAATTTGCTTCCATTGGGAAGTTTCGGTACAAGGGAGAATCAGAGTGGCACTGACGCACTGACGTGGATTTAGCCTCTGTCACAACTTTCAGTTGCACCCAGTGCCTGCTTTCTTTCCTCTTTGACGTTTGTCCTGATGAGGGCTGCACATGGGTTGCAATGCAACTGTAAAGGATGGGGTGATAAGAGAAGGAAACCAGAGCAGACCTAGGTGATCCTAGGGAACACTAGCCTGCTATTTGAGAATAAAGTCTGTGTGAGCATGTGTAGACGCATGTAAGAGTCTGTGTGTGTGTTTGGGGAATTTAGATGGACTTACACCTCCTTGTTGTTCAAACCAATGAAAACTGAGTCTCTTATTTGATTTTTCTGTATCATTTGATATCATTTATCTTCTTAGATACTTTTCCCCCATGACTTTCATGACCTTCTTGAAATACTTTTTTTTCTCTCGAATTTGGTGACTTCTAATTCTCCCGATTTCTCTACCTGTTTGGCCATTCCTCTTCAGTCCCTTTTGAGGCTCCCCCTTCCTCAGTTCATTCTCTTAAGTGTCAGTGTTTCATGGGATTCCATTCCAGAAAAACCTCCTTTTATACACTCTCCCTGGTTTCCCACTTCCGTGGTTTCAATTACCAGCTATGTGCTGATTACTCCCAAAGACACTGCATCAGCCTGGACTTCTTCTGGACTCCAGATGCCTCCAGATGTTCTACGGACATTTCAAATTCATTGTGTCCACAACTGAACCCGTTACCTTCCTTCCCAAACGTGCTCCTCTGTATGTTCCCGCTAGTGAATGACAACACACCAGTAGCCAGTAAACCAGGGTGTCATTCTTGATTCCTTTATCACCACACCACTCTTCCAAGTCCAATTGAGGCCACCCACTAAACGCCTCACCCACTTGTTTTCTCCAACCCCATCGTCATGAGCATAGGTCAGGCCGCCATCATCTTTTTCCTAAATTATTGTATCGGCCACCCACCAACCTAGCCTCGCACCCTCCAGTCTGGCCTTCTTTTAGTTCATCTTCCACATTATGTACGATGCTTCTAAAACACAAATCTAGCCATGCTGTTTGCATGCAACCCTTCCATGACTTCCCATTGCCTTTAAGATAAGTTCCAAACCCTGCACCATGGTCTATGGTGCCTTGCTATCGAGTCCCTGTTTATATCCCCAGCCCCATCTGTAAACACATCTCTCTTTATCTAATCTTCAGCATCATTGAATCATTTTCAACTAATTACTCAAGGGTACCAAGTTCTCTCTGGTCTCCAGGCATTTGCTGGCTTCTCTCCCAGCCTGAACTACTCTCCCTGCCCTTTCTCTCTGGCCAGCTCCTCACCAGTCTTCACATTTCAGCTCAGGGAAAGCGAGCGGTCTTTCCTGAAGCCACAGCCTGGCCGAGTCCCCTCTGTGCCCCCCGAGCACCCATGACCTGCACTCAGAGGCCCACTCACCTGGTGGTACCCTCACTAAGCTCCATGAGAGCATCTCTTTTGTTCCCTTTTGTATCTACAGCACCTGACACGTGGCAGGTGTTTGGTAAATACTGAGTAAGCAGAGAAGAACAAGATGAGGAGCATATTGACGTGCAGCCACAGGCCTACCTTGTGCTGCCTAGAAGTCAGCTTCACAGTCACCTGTGCATTCCTGCTGTGTCCCAGGCACTGTTCAAAGCACCTCCCGTGCATTGCATTTCCCCCCAAAACCCTGAGGAGATGAGGATTTTCATGCTGAGATAAGTAACCGAACTCGCCAAAGGTCAGACATTTATTAATTTGGTGCTTTCTCCTCTTTGCTAGTGGAGCCATGAATGTTCGCTATGTCTAACAAGATAAATTATTAATCATATTTTGCATAAGAGTACCACTAAACATGATTGTGGCAGACTTCAAGTTTGAGTCTTCAGGTTCTCAGGAACAAATCATCAAATATATTAAACCTTTAGAATTAGGAAACATCATTTTATTTTAAATAATCATGCGTCCTTGTTGTCAGAAAACAAAGTTATTTCCCAGAACCTTTGCCAACATTATGTAAATTACGTAAAATTTCAATGAAACGATCCTCCTTTATTCACAATCGTTTCAAAGCCTTCTCAGGAAGGACAGATGGTGTTTTCATCTACAGTAATATGAAGGATTCCAGAGTCAGCAGAGGTGAGGCGTAGCACCAAGTTCCATAGAGCCAGGCTATTGATTAAGGCGCATAAAGAAATTTGTTCAGACTTGGGAAACTGTATAGGATCCAAACAACCCCACAACATATTCAGCCATCTAAAACGTGTTTCACACGCTTCTCAGTGCCTCCTATTTTGCTACAAGAGATTAGTCAATATTTTGGTAATCAGGTGTGATTTTTTTTTTTGGCTTATCAACAACAGAAATTTATTCTTCACACAGTGTGGGCTAGGAAGGCCAAGATCAAAGCACTGGCAAGACCTGGTGTCGGTGAGGCCCGCTTCCTGGCTTATACGCAGCTGTCTTCTCACTGTGTCTTCACATAGTCGAAGGAGTAAAGGAGCTCTTTGGGGTCTCTTTTCTGAGGGCACCCTCATGACCTGATCATCTCCCAAAGGCCCACCTCTTCATACCATGACATTGGGGGTTAGGTCAATCCAACAGGATTATTGGAGTCACAGAAAACATCTATGGTTCCCCTAATATTCCTGTGGGGCACTCTCACGTCTCTTGTTTCCTTTGATATTGCATAGTTGATAGGGATTAATACGCTCATTTCTAGATGGGAAGAAAAGGGCCAGAGAGGTTAAACAATTTGCTCACTATTACCCAGCTAGAATTTCAGCCTTTCCATTACTCATCAACTCTTCCAAGTTAACTGGAAACCACTCTGAGCTCTCTAGGCCTCGCCTCAGCTGTATAGCTGATTTTGAAGGAATGTAATTATTTACATAGCTACTGAAAACAAATGCAATTCAAATATAGTTGCAGCGTTGCACATTTAGTAATCCATCAGTGGGATGGACTACCTGCTGGAAATACTTGATGGAGTGATTGGTTCAGCTTAACTTAGTCAAGGCAGCCACCTAGAGCCAGAGCAGAGGTGACCCACCTGCCCAGAGCAAGTGGGCTTTCAGGGTTTTTCTTTGCCCCCCCCCCGAGTCCCCTTCCAGGGGGCGCTGCTGCCACTGACAGTCTCAAAGAGCCTGCTGAAGGTGAAAGGTCAAAAAGGAGCCCAGTTCTTGCCACTGCCCTGCTAGCCTCAGCTTTACACCACCACCCTGGAAGAATTTAGATGAAACAAGCCATTTAGAAACACTGGACTCTTAGTTCTTGAGTCACTTGGAATCAGCAAAGCCATGTACGTTCTCATGGGGAGCAAACAAGGCTAGGTATTTTCCCAGCTTCTCAGTGCTCCAGAAAGCCTATCTCCCTATAATCGTCTTTATTCTGTAGAAAAATTTTAAGTACGTAATACAGAAATATATTCTTCTTTTTTTAAATTCCAGCAATTCGGATATTTTTAAAAAGGCTCCCTAGTCCCAAAGGAAAACTCACCACTTTCTGTCTTTTCAGAGCTCTCTCTATGTGTATTGATGGTTATGTAGACCAAATGGTTCTTGAAAGGTGTGTCGAAGTGAGAAGCGTCCAAACATGTAGAGAATTTTTGTAAGAGTTTATTTGAGCCAAGCTGATGACATGCCGTGAAGCAAAGTCTCAAATGCTCCCCTGTAATCAGGTTTTGAGAAGTTAGCTTGAACCTGCTCTGCTTTTCACAGAGAAGGTGCATCTGTAGATGGAGAGGTTTTAAATGGCAGTGCTTTCAGCTTTATCTGAAGCAACTACAAGCCAGTTGATTAATGTCATGTAGAAAGAAATCCACAGCAATAATCTCAGATAAGAACTACATAGAACTCAAACCAGTGAACGTGTTAGAGTAAGTCCCTTACTTTTATGGAGATGCTGTATGTGCCATAGACAAAAATCAGGGAGAAATAAGTGCAAAGCCTGCCTAGCAACCAGTGTGGGGGCGGCTCAAGCATAGGGTTCAAGTCTATGTGAACTCTTAGAAGGCAGCCCTGCCGACCTACAGTAGGTGGCTTCACCCTGTGGCCAGTCCCCTCACGCTACGACGTCTACTTTGGCTCTAGAATTGTGACATCAGGTAACCAGGTTCATCCTGTCCCCAAGCACAAAGCAAACCTCACTCATTTGATTAGCACTATGCTCCTAGCGCACGTCTGTGGGGTACTTAAGGGCTTCCAGCGGAGCCCAGGGGTAGAAACAGGATGCTGGAGCTGACTTCTCTCCACCCCTCACTGTGGGTGTCACACTGCTGGGGAAAAACTAGGGGAACAGCTGGAGTGAGGCAGGGCCCTTGGCAGCAGAGCTGGTGTCAGAACCCAATTTGGCGACACAGCATCCTTGGTAGTCACATGAGGAGTGCCAGGTCCTTCTGAGCTGCCAAGAGAGAAGGACAGTGGGTGGGTGGGTAGGACAGGAGGCCCAGGGAACAACTTGAGCCCATTCCCAGGGAGGGGTGGGAACTAAGCAGTGAGAAGATGCCCACAGATTGTGACACATTAGTGGCTATTCTGTGTGTGGGAGGGGCTGCCACAGCCTGTATTAAGTGAATTACAGATAAGGTGAGGTCGGTGGGCCTGAGGAGCTGTGTACTTGACATCCAGTGATAAACTTCCAAGATGGGCTTTGTTTGTGGGCTCACTCTGACCCCACACAGGAGGTTTAGAGTCCAGTACAGCGCTCTTAGCATCTCTGTGGCAGGACAGTGTTGGCACAAAGAAGCAACCCATTAGATCGGCAAGGCTGTTATGTGACTTCTGGTCCAGAAAAGGCTTCTTGACTTTCAGGGAGACATGTTCATGGAAGCCCAGGGACCCATGCACAGGGCTTGCCAAAGCAGAGTAAGTAATCCGATTTACCAGATGCGATTCCTGAGAAATGCCATGTCTACATATCAATGAGTGACCCCCTGCTAGAAGTGAGACATCAGTACGTTTTTTAGTGTACTGACTTCTTATCTGCAGTTCCCTTAACACAGACTGTGACCTTTCATGTAGATCCGCCACCATGTGTCACCTCTCGCAGGCACCATCTCCGTTGTCTGTTGCCCACCCCTCCTTGGCCGTGGGCTTTGTTTGATCCTTTGGTTTCCTGTTCTACCCACGCACCGCAGTCCATCTTTCTCGGCTGCCCAGTGACGAGCAGTGGGGCCAGAAGAGACCAACTAGAAAGCCTTGAAATCATGTTTATCTCAGTTTTATTTTATTAAACTCACCCCATTCTGCATGTTTATATCACTTTGATACATACAATACTAAATTATATAGCTCTTTTCTGTATTCTGCCCCATAATTGTTATTTATTTCTTTGATCTCTGAATGCAGTCTCTTCTTAAGCAGAAAATAAAATTTTCTTACAGTTGAGGATGCATCTTTTGTTATTTGGTGTTCCATCTAACACATAAAGGGTGAACTGGAGACAATACAGGGTTAATACCAAGAGCTTTTATTTTCTCTGCTTGGTGCCTAAGACAGTCCATGTGCAACCAGACCTTTGAAAACCTTGCGTTGATTTATTGGATGACTATGTGTTTTGACTGTGAATCTTCCCTGGACAGGCAGTCTGACCTCTCTCAGCATAGCTTTACTAACATGTTTGCCAGATCTAGATTTTATGATGTAAAAATAGTAAAACCAACCCATCCCCAAATCACTACTTGATTCTGTTTTTTTTTTTCCCCTTAAAATCTCCTGGAACATAACAGCAAAACATATTTGAATGAAGAGTATTGATACAATTAAATTTGAAAAGAATTCCAAATGACTATTTGGACTTCGAGTGTTCTGTGCTCATCTTTGAAAACAATTCAGCAAGTTGTACTCATGTCTCTCACATTGTTGGAATTGAATTTGCGCACTTTGTAGAAAGCACTTCCTTCTAAATTGAAGGCTGTAGTTGGGATCAAATTAGATCATGTATGTGAAAGTGCCCTGTTAATTGGTCTATAAATGTATGTCATTAGTGTCATTAGTTTCTAACAAGCTTTCTGATGAAGCCAAACTGCTGATGCACAGGAAACACTTTGAGCAAAAAGCCTTCATAAAATGTGCTGGTTAGAAAAAAAAAAGTTAAAAAGAGAACAGGATAAAGCCAAGAACTATATCCTTTGGAGTGCAAACGGCCCATAATCCACCAGCATGGCAAGCTTATGAAAACAGAGAGAGACAGAAAAAGAATCTTACCTTTATATACTATTTGCATTTGGTTTAAATTTTAAACATTTTATTTTTCAATTCAATTCAACTGATTTCAAGAAACATTTACTGAGCAACTACTAGGATAGTTGGTCTCATACTACATAACCTTTGTACTTTGTACCCCTAAACACGCACATACACAATCCCTAGAAGCACCTGAATAATTCCAACCAAGTGCGAGGATGGGGTGGGGGAGGTAACGTCAGAAGACGAGCAGTCTAGGATGCTTTCTAGCATGTTTTTGATCATAGTCCACCTGAAAGCTTTTTGAAAAACTGTATTCCCCCTAAAATATTTTAAATTGACATCTAAAAAATTTTTATTATAAATTTACATCATAGCAAAAGTTGCTATGGCATATTGCAAATGTCTGTATTTTAAAAGAAAGCTATTTCATTACTCTTCAGTGGCAGTGTAAGTACCACAGTGATTTGAACCCCTCATTACCTGTTTAAAACTTCAATAAACAAGCTCCTCACCAACAGTCAGAAATTTCACATCGTTCCTTTTTTTGTCTTTCAACTTCCATTTCTATTTCACTTCTCTCATAGATTTTTACTCTAATGTAATAGGCTTTTATGTTTAAAGCCTTTTGTTGGCAAGCTTCTAATGCTTCCTCACATCAAGTATATATCTTCTGATCATATGTGTACATGAAGTTTTGGGGTTGACATCATTATAGACACGTAATATACATTTGTAAATTATATTTGATAAACCGTTATCCTGTGACAATTAGCTGGCACAAACACCCTGAACTGCGCACAGGCGGCGCGGAGCGAGATGCTTTGGGGTCTCCCATCTAAGTCAGCGGAAGAGCACCGGGTCTCGGGCCCGCGTCGCCCAGTGAGGGGGGCTTAGGCCGCGGGCCCCAGCTCCGTAAAGCTCGGGCGCTGAGGGGCTGGGAGCACGTATCTGACTGTGTAACGACAGGGGCCTCTTAGTGGTGGGATGACTTTCTGAGAGCAAAGAAGCAGCTGGAGCGTGCAAGGCTGATAGCAGCTAGAAGCCTCGCCACCATGTTTTTGATGTGGCTCTTTGCGAGGCTGCCTCATGGGGTAGGGAGAGAGAGAGCCACTGAAGCCATTCAGCAGACAAAGGGGTTGTTCCTTGTCACCTAGAAAACAAAATGTATTGAAAATGTAATTTTTAATGAGATGGACAAGGGACTACAAGCCAGTTGATTAATGTCATGTAGAAAGNGGGGAGAGGTGGGAGAGAGGTACTAGTTATGAGGCTGTGACACAACGAGGCAAGAGACGGTGCCGGCCGGCCGGGATGGTGACAGTGGGGCGGCCTCCCAGAGGCACCCGTCACAATATCTTCAGCGGGAGAGGAAGAGAGCTGTGAGGGATGGTGCCAAGGCCTGCGCCACTGGCCGCTGGGGACACAAGCATGAGATGCCTGTGAGGCATCCAGTCATCAGCCGGGTACGTGAGCCTGGAAACCACGGCAGGCGCTCGGAGTCACATGTTTGGGAACCATTAACATACCTGAGCGTGAATGACACGGCTTAGTGAGTGTGGTGCAATGACTGATCACCTAAGCGTGAGCGTGGGCAGGAAAGAGAAAGAGACCGAACCTACGCACTTCGTGTTCAGAGTGTGGGGAAGCGGAGGTGGGGGTGTCCCACCGTCAGGAGAGGGGAGCAGCCCTGGAAGCTGCGTGAAGCAAGTGCTTCAAGAGGAGATGTGGACGGAGCGAGCCAGGCGGAGGTCTGAGGCCCGGCCCCGGGGAGGTTTGAATCTGGTGGCGGAGGACCAGGCGCATCCTGTCTGCAGCCCTCTGGAACTTGGATGATAAAAGTCCAGCTTATCGTTTTCAAAGCCAGTTCAGTATTCTAGAGGAGGGACCCACGGCACTGCAGACATTTCAAAGCACTCAGTCAGGACTGTAGTTCTTCCATTTCTGTCTTTCTTACGACACCTATTTTAACACGTTGGTTTTGGACTCTTGCCTGGAGAGCCCCAAGCAGCCAGAAGCTGTGTGTTCTAAGCCCACGGCCTAGCAAACACGTAAGAGGAATGTGTGACTGCACCCTGGGTTCATGTTGGGGCGCCGCTCACGCCCAGCTGGGAAGCCGCTGCAGAGACAATAACCTGGAAACTCCATTTGTTACCCATCGACTCTGAGGATGCGTCTCTATTTTAAGTAAGACTTCAGAAGAGAGGGAAGCGGCAATCGGAATTACAAAACCAATATTTTCAGAAGACAAAAGGATTGACATATTTTGTCATTTCAAGTAGAAATGTGGAACCACTTTTTNAGGGCTGGGGGAGGGGTGAACAGGCAGAGCACAGAGGATTTTGGGGGCTGCGAAGCTATTCTGTGTGATAGTTTAGTGGTGGATACACAGCATTACACATTTGTCCAATCCCATAGAATGCACAACACCAAGAGTGAACCCTAATGTAAACTGTGGACTTTGGTTGATAACGCTGTGTCAGTGTAGGTTCATCATTTGTAACCAATGTCCCACCTGGTGGGGACAGTGATAGTGGGGTAGGCTGTCGGTGTGCAGGGGCCGAGGGTGTGTGGGAACGCTGTACTTTCCACTCAGTTTTGCTGTGAATCTAAAACTGCTCTAAAAAATAAAGTCTACTTAAAAATGAGAGAGAGAGAGAGACCCTTGATGATTGGCATCTTCTTAGACAAATGATTTTAGGAAAAAGTACAAGGAAGCTGAAGGTCTGGACATAACCATAAAACATACCGGGCTCACGTGCCCTTTAGAAAGTCTTCATATACTCGCAGGCGCATCTGAAACCTAGTTTGAAGACCTCTGGTTTAAGGTTATGGGAGGGCGAATAGACAAGAGAAATGTAGTAGCAAAGACGAGTTATTCGCTGAATAAATGGTTTTTGGAAAACAGTGTATTCATATGGAAAAAAATAAGGGTGAATTTCTACCTACACCCATCAAAAATTAAATTCTGGATGTATAAAAAATGTACACATTAAAAATGTTATAAATCTAATAGCAGAAACATGATGTGGAGAGTGGTAGGTATGATTGGTGAGGTGGGCACTGAACCCTACAGCTGGTTTGTGTAGCCACAAGGCAGCTTGGGGATTGGCACTGTCTTTGGTGCATTAACATCTTGACCTGTGAAATAATAAGAAGAATAATAGTTAACTTTTATTGAGCGCTGCCAATGTTCTAAGCTCTTTACATGTATTAATCCATTTAATCTTCACAACAACCCAAGGGTGAAGGGTGTTATCACCCCCATTTTACAGATGAGGTCATTGAGTCACAGACCGTTGAGGTCACGTGCTGGTTGGAGGGAAGCCAAGATTCATTAATTCAAGCAGCTTGGCTCCAGAGCCCAGGGACTTAAGTACCACACTGTGCTGGGAAGCAATGCTAATTCTGTGGGCTTTTAAAATGCCAGATAGATAGGTTAATAAATGTTACATCTTAACAAAGTTGTATCTTCAGTGATAAGTTTGAACAATTGTGCCCTTACTTTAGAAAAATATTAGAGACTTTTTTATTTAATAGTTCACTGAAGAAACATAAGATTATTTTATCCCTTATGTATCTCACTAACTGGAGAGTATAATTTTGACATCTTTTCGAGGCTTATTTCACAATTTAATTTCATGGTATTTAAAAATATAACAGTGTGCAGAATAGCTTCAGAAACACACTGCCATTATGCATGAACGTTTTACGAACATGTTTATCAATAGTTTACCATGGAGTGATGGGCAAACAATTGTCCTTTAAATTAATATTCTGCTTGTGTTGAAGTTGAATGCAAATGTCACATTATTTCCTTAGCAGAGTAAACCTGCAAACCTTATTAGAAAAAAGCATGAGTACCAAATAGTACTCCAGTGCACTAGCATTATAATACATTTGTGAAAGAATTATTATGATGTTAAAGAAGATATAAAATAATGGATTGTCAACTGCTTGATAACAAAAGTGCTCAGCCCTCTTTTGTATTAAGGAATCTTTAAGATAAGATAATTTTTTGTTCAAAATTAGATGAAAACGACTAAAGCCTGTTAGGGTGGTGGGGAGGTAGAAAGCTTCATTTGTAAGCCTGTGCAACGGCGTTGTATTTAATCTGAAAGAGAATAAAAACACTGTGTGCGGCTACACTGTGCATGAGGTCCTGTCCTCAGCAGCCCACCTGGGAACTCTTTTTTTTTGTTTGTTTGTTTGGTTTTTTTTTAGCTGAGCCATCCTGCTACCTGATGGCAGCTCAGTGGCTGCTCAGCTCGGGCTGGACTCGAACCGCTGTTGCTCAGAGCTCAAACTCTTGAGCGAGCTCTTAACCAACTGAGCCACTCGGCCAGCCCCCGCCTGGGAACTCTTATTAACCACAGTCTTCCTCTCACACTCTTTATTACTTAGAAAGGATTTGGGCTTGATCAGAGAAGTTGAAGACTTATATGTAATACTCAGGGGGGAAATGTCTTCTTGGGAGCTAGGAGAATTCCTTGTGGGTCAGTCCATTTTATTTAAAAGAGAATTTGTTAAGCCTATGGATCATAGCTAGCTCAAGTTGGGGCTCAGGTTTCCTGCATAACAACAAAAAGCAAAGGAGGAAAAATAATAACTTTGTGGTGAAAAAAGGGTTAAAAGGAGAGCACACCTGAAGTTGCCCCAACAGCCAACCAGGGCGTTTCGGAGCAATAGAGACGTCTAGTGGATATTTGCTCTGTGGTCTAAAATCGCCCTCTGTTTCCCGTTAATAAATTCTGTGTTTTTGCGTCGTGCTGTGCGGGATGATTTTCTCTTTAGGGGGACCCATGTTGTGCTGATTTCTGCTCTATGGTTTGCACATAGCGCAAAGGGGGTTGCATTACATCACGTGAATAACTGCTTACTTTAAAAGGAACAACGTCATGGCAGTGAGCAGTAGCTAACTAACCTTTCTGTTAATGTGTCAGAGGCCCTTCCCGGAGCCAATTGCTTCCTGAAAGAAGGCACTCTGGGTTCCAGGCCGACCCTGCCATCATGGCAGCTGGGAGCAGTTCACCCAGATCACCTCCCCCTTCCACCGCGCCTGGTCTGGGCAGTAAAACTGCTAAGTTATTTGAATTTTGGAACTCGAAGGGACAGGGAGATCATTCCACTCTCCTAGTTCAGGGAAGAGACGCACAGAGAAGCTTAGAGAAACGCCCAGTGTTATACTGCTCATGCCAGCAAAGCTCTTCATTTCCAAACACTGTTCTCTCCACAACATGAGAAAATCTGAAGAAATTAGAGAAGAAGGAGGAAAAATCATTTTGGTAAACATTGCAAAGGCATCAGCAAAAGGATGACACTGAGATGTAGCTGTTTTCCCCTTGCAACAGACTTTAGTTTTCATCTGACAAAACACACAAGAAAGAAGAAAACACGAAGAGCCAAGAAATGCACAGGTAGCAGGTGCTGCGTTCTGCATTGAGTTGTGTTCGTCCCTGCTCCGAGGTGGGAAAGGAACGGTTCAGCCGCCAGCTGGGCTGGGTGGGGACGCGGGCGTCGTAGACTGCCAGTCACAGCCCACTAGCTCAGCCATACAACTCATGAAGAGATGCTGATTGTGAGGGCCCCACAGAAGGGCCAGGTGTGCATCAGCCAGCAGGGAATATGCACTTTCTTCAGGTGTCCCAAGCGCGTTTTCAGCACTGAGTGATGGCGGCTGCAGCACCACTCAGTCAATCGACAGCACCCACGATGGAGGAGAGGAAGGCCTCAGGTGTTAGCATCCTGACAACTCTGGTTTCACAAACACCCCGGACACTCTCTTCTTACGGGGTTTCACGGGTCATGGAAAATGATAGGACAACCTCTTTATTGCTGGGTTCGTAGTCCATAGTTTTATATTCTTGAAAAATGCTTTCTTTATAAGCTGTTCTCTCCATGGTGCCAATCTTCTTGGTGTTCAGATGCTCAGATCCATTAAGCCAAAGGAAAGCACCTATGCGTGAAGTGATAAAAAGTGACTGCCTCTCGGAGCCAGCAGCCTCTAGTCTGAAGTAATGGTTTCAGTGGGGAGGGCCAGGAGACTCCTGGATGGATTCACAGTGGCTTCCAGACAGCTGGCGCAGACGGCAGAGGCTAGCTGGTTCATGGTGGGGACGACAGAAGGAAAATCCAGACATGTTTCCAGGTGGAGGCCATAGAGGCTCTCACCAGGAGTTTCTGCTGTGGCTTCCAACCAGTGTTTGTGACATCGGGCCTTCTGATATGACACGTTACAGAGGCAATCGCATCCTATACTTTAACCACTGTGGAACTGGCCTCTCTAAACACAGAAAACCGCAAGGAGAAATATGTTTCACATGTACTAAATCGCATATTTTTCTGCATTAAGCGTATTTAAACTGCAGGAAATCTTTCTTCAGGAGGGGTATGTGTATGCCTTCCTAGAGCCAGCATAGATTATTTAAATGTTTTAGATCATATGGTAAAGCTCCTGTGTTACTCAAAATAAATAAAAGATGTCTGCAAGAGTGGTACACACAGACAATGGAATGCATGTTAGTCAAGGATATCCAGATAAATGGAACCACCAATAGGATATATACATATATGATTTATTATAATGAATTGCCTCACTCCTTAATAATGGAGGCTGAAAATTTCCAAGACCTGCAGTTGCCAGGCTGGAGACCCAGAGAGCTGATGGTATAGTTTGGGTGATCACGGGCTCTGGGGACCGGTGACTGGGGGCTCTGAGCAACACCGGACCCACTTCCCCAGAACAGCTTTTTTCCTCCAAGTTACCGGGGTTCACGGGAAACAGCAAATACCTGACAATGTCAGCATTCTATCAATAAGGAAGAAAGATGGATGAGGTGCCTGGTAGGCAACCAAAGATGTCCAAGGTCACCGAGCTAGCAAGAGATGAGGCCAGGATACACGCCCAGTCCCCAAGACTGGAAATACAGCGCTGTGCAGCACAGTGGGCTGGGACCCACGTCTGTTCATTGCAGTCTGAACCACCGTGTCTGCCTGTGTATGCCTGGAGGGTGGCTTGCATCCCCAGATCGGGGAATGCAGGCCCTAGTTGTGGGGGTCCCCAGATCTTATAAGCTGGCAATTCACTAAGGGAGTGTGGGTTACAGACTAATTCTACTTTTTTCCAATCCCTTTCTCCCTTGGGGCTGTCCAGTTTTAGCCTCCTGCATGTGTACATGCCTCTGCAGACCCCCAGCTCTGACCATTATCAGCTCATACAGAGGTTTGCAGAGCTTCCATTAGCAGTGTCCGTTTCACCACTGCCGTTATTAAAGTGGTACCGAACACAGGATATATTGCTCCATAATGCTCAGATGTTTCATTTTGCTACATGACATGGTATTGATTGAGTCTAGAGTCAGCCACAGTCGCATCGACTTTTTCTAGTGTTCCTGCTAACTTACTGGAAAGAGTCTAAATTAAAAAAATAGTGTTTGGCCATTACCACATCTGTCACTTAATATTTTTCTTTCTCAGTATTGAACAGACTTGGACATCTTCTATTGTGTTTTAAGGCATTCTAAACCAAGGACAGGGCAGAGTTATTTTTTTGTTTTTTGGGGGTTTTTTTCCCATAGAATTGTTCTTAGTGGTGAATTCTGTATTTCAAAGGCTTCCCACATAGGACCATCTTCCTCATGTCCCACAAATAAACTTCTTCCTTAGATTTCCCTTCCTCCCTTCTTCCTTCTCACTGGAATTCCTAAATGGTTAGGTGAGATTTGAGCAGCTTCTCACATACGTGATAGAAGACCCCCCTCCCCAGTCGGAGGTGAGGGTGGAGAAGGACAAACGGACAGAGGCGTGGAGGGCCCCACTCTGCCACACACTGTAGATGCTTGTAGGCCAGGACCTGGAGCTGCCCGTGCGACATCCAGTTGCTTGAGACGTGAGGACAGGACTGAGGAGTGGAATGATGCATAAAATGGGACATGAGTGGGGGCGCACATGGGGTCCACTCCACGGGCAGTGCTGCGGGCTGTGGGATTGTAATGACACAGCCTCCCTCACCTTACCTGTTTGTACATGGGGGCTGTCTTTTTAGATGCTGGAACCAGCCAATCTCTTATCTGTAGTGAGTGTCCTTTCTGCCTTCTAAAATGCTTGGGTTTTCTGCTATGGATTTCCATTAATATGCACATTTAGGCAGAGAAAGATTGTGTCATTTCTATGGAGTTATTTATAATAACATAAACTGAAATTCAGACCATCTTATGAGGTGTATAAATACAACTCGAGGCTAAAAAGCATTGGGAACATCTAATAAATGTAATAAGTTATTTTTGTGGCAGCAATATTATTTTAAATACAAATTCTATTGAGAGTGAATATGAGGATTTATTAGTTAATATTTATAAATCCATTTAAGCTGCTCTGATAAATGGATAATATAAGTAGTTATGGTTAGGAAGGCTGAAATGGCTTTGAGCTTGGCAACAAAGCCTTCATCTCTCGGCCTCTTTCCCCAGCATTCTCCAGGCAAACACTGGCTCATTTGAACCTTCAAGATTTCAAAGGAAGGACCTGAGATGTATGTAAGCAGAAGGTATGTGTCTCTGAAAATTTTTTTTTCTCAGATTTGGCACTCAGAGGGAAAAAAGATGGCCATCAATTTGATGGTCATGCACAAGAGCCCGTGAGGCATTATATCATGGGGGTTGAGAGTACAGGCTCTGGGGCCGTACTTCCTGGGTTCACATCCCAGTTCTGCCTCTTGCTAGCTGTGTGGCCTTGATCAGGTCACATAACCTCTCTGTGCTTCAATTTCCATCCTTTGATGGCTTGGATATCCAGATGGCAATGTGCCAAGTGGCATATGCCTTTCCTACCAAGCACCCTGGTGACTGTGGGTGTGTCACGTGTGCAGAGCATGCAGGCAGTGCTTTCTGTATTGCTGTGCCCATGTGCAAGCTGCCACTCACCGCTGGGCCTGCTGCAGCAAGGAGACTTACTGGAGACCAGGGGGAGCTCCCAGAATGGAGAAGGGCAGGAGTCAGGGATGACCTAGAGGCAGTCAGTGAGCACCTCGCCTGCCCGGTCACCGCCAGCCTGGCCCAGCTCTCGGAGCTCCTCTGCCACCAGGATGCATCTGACCTCTGAACATTTCCTCCTGCTCGGTCCATCCCAGGCCTCAGAGCACTGGGACCACGGATGTGGCTGTGCTTCTGGCATGCTCCCCTTACCCTCCTCCGTGTGCTGAATCGGGAGAGTGTGACAGATGTGCTCACCCCCTTGGTTTCCATTATGGGAAGTGGCAATGAAAGGCAGTCACTGGGACCTGTCCTCTTGCCAAGATTTACGTAAAATGCAACATGTGGCACTGAAGTGGAAGTGTGTGGCTTCTGGATAGTCAGAAATATCACAGATCTCTGCTTTCTTTGCGTAAGACTTCACCTTTTCCTCAGTAACCTCATGAGCAGTGGTGTGTCTGGCCCTGACTTGCAGCATTTGTACACCTCCACGGGGCAGACACTCGCGGTGTGGCCACTTGCAAGCCGCTCACGTGACATCTGAACACAGTTGGGAAGAGATGTGAATAGCAAACATACTGTTACGTCCTGTTTCAGCCACACAGCTACAGCAGAAGCGCATAACCTCAGATGCACACAGGAGGGTGAGATGCACTACAGTCATTAGGAAATGATGAGTTTTGAGTACTACTTTTGTTGTTAGTATAATTTAATTGTAAGTTTATATGATTTAATTTTTAATAACAGCTACATTTTAACAAATGGCTTGCAAAATTTTTGGAAAAAAATTTATGAGCTAGCTCAAGCACACCATTGCAATGATGTGTGTGTGTGTTTAGTAGAGAGGCCTAGGACAAACACATTCTTATTCAATATCCCACTCATTTTCTGTCCTCACAACAAACCCAAGGACAGGCAAGCACGGTGTGTTATGAGGGAGGGGACCAAGAGTCAGACCTGAAGTGACCACTTACAGGTGGGGCTGAGACTAGAGCTGGGCCCTTAGACTTCCAGTTCACAGCCTTTTCCACGCCATCCTGTTTCTTTGAACTCCCTGCCATCCCTGGAGCAGCCACGTCTTAGGCAGCCCGTTAAATAATCTGGGATGTGTATGTCAGGCCTCTCACCCTGAATTCAGCCCCGGGGGCTCTCCTGTATCTTCACGAATACAGAATGAAATAAAGTTGGAGGCCCACAGAGTGAGCGATGATAACCTGTAGTATTAGCAGCTCTGACAGGCTCCAGGGTAGCCCCCAGGGACCCTCCTCGTGTTCATGTCCTTGGATTCCAACAGCAAACAGGCCTGACCTGTGTGACTAACAGGATATCCCCGAAGGGACTTCTGACGCTGGCGGCCGGCGGTGCAGCTTCTGCCTGGTTCTCCTGGGCGAGCTGGTTCTGGGGGAAGCCAGCACAGTGCTGTGAGGACACCCCGGCAGCCCCGGGGAAGAGCCCTGGTGGGAAGGAACTGAGGCCTCCCACCAACAACCAGCACGGCTTGCAGCCCTGTAGGCGGGTCCTTCAGCTCCAGAGGGCTGCGGCCTGGCTGACCTCATAGGAAGCCCTAAGCCAGAATCACCCAAAGCGCTCCCAAATTCTTGACCCTCAAACTGTGAGAGATGACCAGTGTTTATGTTGTTTTAAGCCACTACGTTTTGGGGTGACTTGTTATGCAGCAGTAGGTAAACTGGACTTCTTTCAAAGCTGCACCCTATGGGCTATGGATAATCATCAAGTACAGAGAGGTGTAAGGGACTTAAGGAGTACATCATTTGTTGTTTTGGTTTGGTTTTGTTTCCCACCAAAGAAATTGAATCTCAAGTCAACATTTGAAAGCTCTGTACAATACGCCTTTGGAATGCGCTTTTCCAAAGCACCTGCTGTCGTCTGTGGAAGAGCACGCTGCAGGCTGAGTTCATGGGCACCGTGAAGCGCCAGGCAGGCTGCGTGAGCCATCGCATACGTGGCCCGTTACGCCCGCCTTCACGGCCACCTTTAATTCTCTTGGTTCTCTGGGCCATGGCNTGGAGCCTCTGAATCATAATCGAAGCCTTTCCACGTGTGTCACACTAACTGGGTCCCTTCTCCTGTAGGAACGCCTGATGTATAACAAGATGTGAGCTCAGACTTCAGGGCTGAGCTGGCTTCCCCCCACGTCCTTACATTTCCTTACATTCCACGGCCTCTCTCTTAAGTGAAACTTCTGTCCTGAGAGAGGGCGTCCGCCTTTAGGGTTTCACCTGACCTCTCAGCTCTACCTTCAGACATCACAGTTCCCTTCAAAAGTAGGGCTTCGGGTTGTCTTTTGATTGTTTCCACCGGCACCCACCACGTGTCTTCATCTTGGAGTAATGATGATAAGCGCATCTAATAACAGTAAGGTTTCCCGCATCGCAGGCGCTGTGCTGCTGTGCAGTTAGTTCCTCCAATCAGAGGCCACCGGGAGGGTGCTGTTCCGCTCTGGCATCCCCGACACCCCTCCTTTTTACACTTCGCATCCACAGCACGTGCGTCCCCAGCTCACCCTTAGCCTTGGGCCCCAGGGCCCACCGTTGTGACCCGAGGACTGCAGCCCCTTTGGGGGAACACGTAGCCAACCTGACCCAAACTCTTTTTGGCAGGTGAGCTTTTTGGCCACCTGGTGGCAGTATTGGGACCATAATAAAAACACCAGAAAATAAACAGTGTGACTGCGAGATCCACCTCAAACAGGCTTCTGGTGATTTTAATGAATGAAAGTGCTTACTGAAATTGAAGCTAAACTTCGTTTGTAGAAAGCACATTTCAGCTCGTCCAAGTTACCAGAGAGCTGGGAACATCAGGACCACGGCGTTGTTTAGAAGATTTTCCAGATGCTACATCTGCGGACGCACCGCGCTTTAGCACACACGTTTTAGATCCACAGCTCTTAGTGTTAGTCCTGATGTTTCCATGAACGCTTAGACTAGGCTTTCCGAGGTCGGTGCTTCCCAAGCTCCCTCCCGGTGGTAGAGGAGAGAGAGGAAGCCTGTTCCCAGGAGCAGCGGGCTGGCCTCACATGGCCCCCTGGGTAAACCATGCCTTTGAAGTCTCAGGTTTCACTTTCCCAGTGTGTGCATTTTGCTCTCTGTTCGGTAATATGTATCAGTGTTTTTAGTTATAAAAATAACTTTAAATAGCATGGCCATGGCTAGAAAAAGGTGGTCCGGCTGGGAGCCTGGCGTTAGGATTTCGGGCAGGGCAGGAGAGGATTGGGAAGGCCAGCATCCTTCCCTGTGGAAGGTCGTCAGTACCTTTCTCCCCTGGGGGTCTCGTGTGGTTTTCCCCGCTGGTGTTTGACCACATTTGCAGCTTAGATTGTCTTTCATTCTGCATCTTGGCCCTTTGTGTCTGTTTTGATGAGCATTTTGGTTAGTTTTCAAACAAGTGTGGCCTTGCATGTCCTTTCTTCCATTCCTGGTTACCACTCAACCTGTGGCTCGTGCAGTTGTCCATGTGCCATCGAGACTGAGTATGGCATAGGCAG
>NW_017731351.1:6897576-6904742 GCF_001890085.2 Hipposideros armiger
ATTCACTTCTAACGTATTTTGGTTAGGCAGGCATTTATGACAATTAATGGGAACTGATTTTTTCAAACTCTGGGTTTAAACATTACCAGAAATAACTAGCTGTAGCTTGGTGATTGCCCCACCCTGCATACTAGGCCCCAAGCCCCTTCTGGAACTTTCTCTAGCTCTCATCAGGGAGCCTGGTTGAGGCCATGCTTCTTGTTCACCTGTGATCCCACGAGGAGCCACCTGGGGGCGGCATCCCACGGCAGCCAGCTGCCTATGTGCCCTGCCCAAGGCGTGGTTCCCCAAAGCCCAAAGCCCAAAGCCCAAACCTCGGCTTAGACTTAGGGAGAAGCCAGCTCCCTGCGGAGCTGTTTCTTTTTTGCCTTCTGGGCCCAGAGACAGCTCTTTCTCTTTGTGAAAACAGTTCCCCTGCTGTTTGAGGTTTCTTTCTTTATCGCACATTTTCCAAATGTGAGCTGATGGGTTATGAAATCCATTTAGTGAGTGAAAGGGGGAGCTACACATAAGCATACATACAGCACAACAAGCGTAAACTGGGGCAGACCTGGGCATGTGCTCACCCTCTAGTTCAAGACCAGGATTAAAGGCAATGAAAGGGCGTCAGCCCAGAAAAAGCTGTGTGTCACATCCAGGAAGTGGAAACAGTGTTTTATGAAACTTTTGCTGGGAGCCAGTAAAACACAATTCTTNTGCATCATGACAATGCACCAGCTCACACAGCACTGTCTGTGAGGGAGTTTTCAGCCAGTAAACAAATAACTGTATTGGAACACCCTCCCTACTCACCTGATCTGGCCCCTAATGACTCCTTTCTTTACTCAAAGATAAAGGAAACATCGAAAGGAAGACATTTTGATGACATTCAGGACATCAAGGTTAATATGATGACAGTACTGATGGCCATTCCAGAAAAAGAGTTCCAAAATTGCTTCGAATGGTGGACTAGGCGCTGGCATGAGTACATAGCTTCCCAAGGGGAGTACTTCGAAGGTGACCGTAGTGATCTTCAGCAATGAGGTATGTAGCACTTTTTCTAGGATGAGTTCGCGAACTTAGTTGTCTGACCTCGTATGTTTTGCTGTGCAGTTTTGGACAGGTTAGGATGGAACTGCAGAACCCTCTGCATTTCTTTACGCCTATGTCTGGACTTCCAATAATGGGAGGCAGAAGTTAAACCTGGATGACAGACTGTGGTAGGGTTAAGGGGACCCAACAAAGGCCGGGGAAACCCCCCAGGCATAGCAGTGGGGAGCAGGACCTATTAGGGCTCCTAAGCCTAAAGGGGTGAAGGAAAGTGTGGTTACAGGACGCAGGAGAGTAGTGATAGGAGAGGGACAATGCCAACCGCAGTGACTCAGCGGGGGCGGGGGAACAGAGGGAAGGAACACTCAGATTGGACAATATTCCCAACTGTTCATTTCTCACCAGTGCCTTCCAGTGGCCAACCCAGCCAGAAGACAGAGGACGTGGGAGCTCACTGATGCCCCACTGGGGGCATAAGGCAGGGGGCACAAGAGCTGTGGAGGGCCCGAGGGGCAATAACCCAGCGCAGAGATCTGCGTCAAGGTTTCAATGGCTGCCCCTATTCCATTGTACCTAGTGCCACAGTTTACATAACAAACCCCACACGGGTGGATATTTAGTTTGTTTTCAATTTTTCGTTAGTGTAAATGAATGGAGTAACTTCGGAAGTCTGTATCAGCTAAGACACTGTGTATATCCATAATTATTTCTTTAGGATGAATTCCTAGAAGCAAGATTATTAAGCTAAAGCATGTGCACATCTTGTGTTCCTGTCATTGTTAGATTTATTTCCAGAAAGCTTATGCCCATTTATAATCTACCCAATAGTGCATGCAAGTGTTCATTCCCTTATACCTTTGCAAAAAGTTTTTGTCAGCTTGATATCTCTTTTCTAATCTGATAGATAAAGAAAAAGCTCTTGTAGTTTAAAATTACTTATGAGCATCTTTTTCTAAGTTAATTGGCTATTACACAATTTTTATCTAGTATATGTCATCTTAATACTGGGATCCAAACAAAAAAATGAGGAGAAGTAAGAAATTGTTACATTGTTACAATTACCTCATGGGATGCAGTCAGCTCCTTAGCAAACATGATACCCAAAAATATAGATTATTCACAGTTGATATTTTCCCCCTTGGTCATTACACAGATAACTATGTCACGAGCATCTTCCGAGGCGAGTAATGCCGTGGAGTTTAGAACTAGGTGTGAGTGTGCTGACTTGCCCATGGACACGCATGGGGCACTTTACCCACACGGGCAATGATAAAGCATAAGTCGAATTCTTCTTTCACACAAGAGCTCTTTAAAGTTCCTCTTTTCTAAGTTAAACATGTGAAGTTTCTTTTCGAGGGTGCCATACTCTACCATCCTGTTTGCTCTTCTCCAAACGCCTTCCAATATGATAATATTCTACTTAGAAAGTGGTGCTGTTGGCATGGGCGTGGGTAAGCAAGTCCTCCCACCCACTCTGGTCAGAGTGGGAATCTGAACAGATACATCACACGGCGAGCTGGCTGGCAGCTCCCTTCCACAGTTAAGCTCACATACGTAAGCAGTGATTCTGCCTTTTCCCATCTCTTAGAGAAATAAGCAGACACACAGCAGGTGGCACTGGGCATCGGGCAATCGGTCCATTTACAATAGGCTGGCGGTTGGCACTAAAGGAAACTGGACCCTGTGGGCTAGAGTGAGGGTCAGCCTCCAGGACCCAGAATCAGAGCAAGGCAGAGACGCTGAGCCGGAAGCCAAGCCGTGTGGTCCAAGCCAGCACAGCGATGAGCACAAATGGGCCGTGAGTCAGAATTTCACTTCAGGCTCTCAGGATGTCTGGTGGGTGACAGAAGAATTGGTTCCACATTTCCCACTGCCAACAAACCCAGCGTGCTGTGACGGCTGCTCTCCTCTCTAACCTGGCGGGCACAGGAGAGTAGCCAGGAAGGGCTGGAGTTGAGGGAACTGGAAACCACTGACCTACATCTAGAATATCCTCTCCACCCCTACAAAAGATGAAGTATTAATATGATTCAGTGGCTTTCAGATGGCTCCATTTCTAAATTTGAAAACTATAATTTTAAAGACAGCGTTTTGATGTGGACTGACATCCAGCCTGCCTTCGTGATTCCCAGACTCCTCTCCGCACCTCCACCCACTCTGCCTGCTTTTTGAAAACAGCACCATTTGCCTGCCTCCAAACTCAGGGTTGCCACCCTGTTCCCACAATCCCTCCCCATCCGTGGCGGCCTTGGCCTCTGGTTACCCAGCTGTGGGAGGGAGAGCACGTGGACAGCAGTCCTGACAGCCGAAATCACCCATCGCCACTACTTTTGTCTCTGCCAGTTTTTCCTCTGAGTTAAACTGCCTGCGAGGATGGCTGTCTCATAAGAATCCGAGTTTTCTTTCTCACTGTATTCCCAACTGAAATGATCTCACAAGGAGCCCACTCTCTGCCTCTATCGGCAGCTCGGATCTGCCGGTGAGGCGGTGCTTGAGCCCTGGATGTGAGGGCCAGATGGCTGCATCGAAACCCTACTTCCTTCCCTTCCCTTTCAGTCTACAGTCTGAAACATACAGACAATAACACTACCTTGACCTTGCGCGACCGTATGTGACATAGAGGAAGCGCCCCTACAGGGCAGCTGGTGTTTCTGCTCGACGTGGTGCATGGCCTTCCACTGCCACTTTCTAGCTGTTCATCCCGTTTCATAGCATCTTCCTTTGTCCGACACAGCCTTCATCCCCTCGTGCTAAAATGTCAAGTTCACGTCTTCCTAACNTGTAGACATGGGTGGGTTCAAGTTAAAATTTTTGTATTCGGCTTTTGTTTCATTTGTATGACTGTGAAGTTACTTGAACTTATCGAATATGTACAGATTCTTCAGGAAAGATATTTTCTACTTTCAGATGGAAATCTTGCTTTCCTATTGGGAATTCAGGTGGACTGCTAGCTCGAAGTTACTGCATTGAACAGTGGCTTAAACGAAGCAGGGGTTTTGTTCTCCAGTGACAAAGAGGTTGGGGGTGATTGCTTTCGTTGGTTCAGCATCTCACAGATGTCAGAGTCAAGGTGGCCCCTGGGGTTCCCTCGGCCTTTCCCTCAGGTGGCTGCAGTTCCCCTAAAGAAGCAGAGGAAGCCCAAAGGACATGCCAGTTCGAATGTGCTCCCTTTTAGAGAGCTCTCTCAGCCGCCCAGCAACTTCTGCTTACATCTCCGGCCAGACTGTCACAGGCTACTGCCATCTGCAGAGCGGCCTGAGAGATGTAGTTCTTGTAGGCGAGCCTATAACTGCCTTCAACAAAAGCCTGAGTTCTCATCAAAGGGAAGACGATGATGATGATGGGTTTTGGGTGAACAACGAGCCTGTGCCCTGGCTACAAAGTCCAGCTGTAAAGGGCACAGTCTTGGGGACAGATCAGCACTGGAGCACCCTCACAGCTGGCAGCCCGCCCAGCCTGCGCTGCTCCGAGAGAGGAGAGAGCGCGGAGTGAAGCCCGGCTAGACTTCCTCGCCGGCACTTGCCAGGACTGACCTGGACTCTCAGCCAGTACACTTGCCCACATCAGGATTTCCTAGAGGAGGGCCCTGGGAGCGTGCACGCTTTCTTGCTTGGACGGACTCTGTGTGGAGGCTTGGAACGGGGTGAAGACTATTCCTACCTTGCTGCTTCCTCATCGGCTTCATTTCTCTGATCCAACTTCCCTGACAGATTTTTGGAGGAGTCTGGCTTGTGTATGTGATCTCCATACAAGGATCATCCCTTTCATGCCCAGAGGAGGGTGTTCTATGTAAAGAAAACTGCTTTGCCCTCTTTGGTGCCTCCACTACCGATCTAGGAATCTCCTGTGAGAAAAACTGCTTCTCAATGCTGCTTCCATAAGCAGCCCACACCCTGGCTAAGCAAAGGGAGAAGAAACACTTCCCACGACCAGGGCTGTTCAAAAGAATTTTCTGTGATGACAGAAATGGTCTCTGTCTGCGCTGTCCAACATGGTAGCCATGAGACACGTGTGGCCAGCAAATGCTTGAAGTGTGGCTAGCGTGACTGGGGAAGTAAATTTTAGTTTTATGAAATTTACGTGTAATTGGCCACAGCTGACTAGTGGCTGCGGTGTTGGACAGCACGGCACACGCCTTCCCTCTGTTGTGTGTTAGCGCTGGCTGGGAGGGCTCTGAACCAGCCCTGTGCCTGTGTCCCATGGGCTGCTCTGCTCCCTCTTGCCCTTGAAATTGTCTCCCAGAGGAAGAGGAAAAAATGGAACTATATTCAAGATGCTAGCTGGACATCTATTCTTCGCATGCATACTGCAGAGTGGCCTCCGGGAATCGGTCCTGAGATTGATTTTAGTGACTATCGATAATGGGGAAACAGTGGTACTGATCCACGTAACACTCCTAGTGAACAGTATGTGTCCCCAGTCATATTAAGTCAGCAGGGATTACTTTATTCTACTGTGCAATTCCTTCTGTGTTACTTTATCTTTGTTATATTGTGGCTGCTAACTGATTATTCCGTGTGTTTTTCAAAATATTTAGTGGTTTATATTTTTTAAAAGGCTGTGAAATATAAAAAAAATTATATGTAACACAGTTTGTGTGTGTGTGTGTGTGCGCGCGAATTATTACCCATATTTTTTAAAGAGTTAATTGGGCTGAGCTTAATAGACAGAAGAGAATACTTACTTTCATATCAGATTTATTTTTAAATGGGCACATCTGTATGCCAATTAATGTATCTTTTTAAAATATTAAATTACTTTCATTGTATTCAGAGTTAGGGTAAAATATGAGGGTGGTGATGGTAGTGGGTTCATTCTTTTATCAAATGTNACCTTTCAGCTGCTTTTTCCTAGGTTTACATCGTCTGGCGCTCTGGGGTCGAGCTGCTGCCCTGGGCGGGTGCACCGAGGACGGACTCCTCAGTTACAGCCGGGTAACCGGGACCTGCCCAGAGGGAGCCCCAAAACCAGAGGGAGAAGTTTTCTGCGAATGGTAAGCGGGGAACCACCCTTGGTTTCACTGTGTCCCTGGTTATGGCTAAACGTATAAAGACTCGGGGCCTAAAAGTGAGAGACTAGGATGGAGGAAATGGGTGCAATGAAATAAAGGGCCCACACACACACACACACACACTCAGAACCGGTGAGCTGCTCCTGCAATCAAGGAGCCAAACTGGTTCCTAACTCAGTGCCAGGACCAGTGTCCAGGGAGAGGATCACAGAAGTTAGTTAGAGTGGGAGGTGGGCAGTGGCTGCAGCTTTAATCATCACTTTGCTTTTTTGGAAAACAGCGCAAGGGTTCTTGAAGGTAAAATAGGTAATGCAGATGTAATTTGTCTTCAGGAGGGAAAATAGGGTTCAGTCACGTTAGGATGGGAGAAGCTGACCATGTCAGGACTGTAATATTGAAAACACTCATTTTTAGGCACAAAGAAAGACCACGTTGAGAGGCTAAAAACAAAATACTAAGTTTTGCCTAAGTTGATAATATGAAAGTGGAGTGGAAGACAATTATTTTGATAATCCAAGGAACGGAAAAAATAGTCCCACTTAGGTGCCAAAGATGGGGAAAGGTTTTGGCCTGAGACATTCAGATAGTTGCCCACATTTTCTGTTTCATTTTGCTGGAACAGACCTGTTGTTACTGAAGTAAGTGGCTTGTTTAAATATAACGTCATGAGCAAATCCTCACATATACACCGCTGTTTAGCAGAGCTCTAGTCATACGTGATCTGAATTCCCACCTTGAACCCAGAATCAACTGCCATGAGTGCATATCGTACTTGGAACAATACTCCTCTCGTTGGTCGACTGCTCTGCAGTGGAGTCTAGTTACAGGGTTGTGTGGTTAGCAGGGATGAGTGTGGGGGTGATTAATTAGCAATTATAGTTGTTTACAAGAATGGACAACAATCATTCCACACTTAAGAAATGACCGAGATGCAAATTATTTTAACCTCCTGCTTGACTTCCTGATTTTGTAATCCTTTGTTCTTTCCAGCAGGGCCACTGGTCCAGAGGTCTAGCCCCCCCTGGCTCCTCTAGACAGGAGACTGGAGAACCGGGGTGAGCAGTTTGCTGCCATCCCAGCACTAAGCCAATCTGTCTGCGAGTCCTGCCCACTGGTTCCCTCCGAA
>NW_017731351.1:6906377-6907253 GCF_001890085.2 Hipposideros armiger
GCTCATTATACACATGTAACTTGATTACAGACGATGCCTATGTGTGATTTTCAACAAAAGGTTTTTAGCGACTCTTCAGTGATGTTAGAAGCTGAGTTGAATTTCTTACATTCTAAGGAAATGGACCACAATTCAATTATTATGTAACATTAGTATTTTCTTTCAAGTGTTCCTATTTCACTCTTGTCTCTAAATTTCAGTTGTTGAAAATGACTTCAGCTCTTATTAGGATAATTTTGGTTGTTTCTCTGATTTCCAGACTTGTAAGTGCTATGAGTCTGCAGTTCTCCTTAGAAAGATATCTCTTTCAAGTTGAAGGTCAGTGACCTCACATGCACTCCAAAATGTCCAATAAAGTAGATTCCTAGTGCATTCCTACTTCAGTTTTAGGGCACAGCTGTAGGTACAGGACTGATGCCATCTGGTGTGACTCCTTGGAATCAGAGAGAATTCACCCAGAGTGTGCCATGCGCTGGCTTTTCTGGGAAAGACATGGTGCCAAGGTTTGTTTTGGGTTTGCTTGCAGGGGTGGGAACTTGGAACTAGGTGAGTGCAAAACATGCAGTTGCCCATTTTTAGCCTGGCACATTACGTTTCCAGTTCTGTCTGTAGTTTCAAAATAAGTGCAAGAGAGTTAAGTTTTACTTAAATGGCCGGAAGTTTAAGCATTGTGGAATGGTTAAACCACTTAGGAGCGTGGGACATGCTTATTTTTTTCGAACTCGTACTTTCAAATCTAGGGACATTTAGAATACTAATGGTGCTAATGTGGTACTCAGAAAGTATTATTATCTGTAGATACCCTTCTAGGTTTTTCGCTTTTACAGCTGCTCTGAGGTACTTGGGCTGACTTAAGCTAAATCCACAGTTAAATCT
>NW_017731351.1:6910003-6921607 GCF_001890085.2 Hipposideros armiger
GTCAAATGAAGATAGCAGTATTTCCAGCTTGATGGGCAGTGTTGATTTAAAACCGTTATAGTCGTGCCTCTTTGGGACGTGAGCTGTGACTGACCATGGTCGAGAGCATGTGAAATGGGTCCTTAGAGTCCTGGCGGCATGGCACAGGTTTGACTGAGGACTCTCGGGGGACATTTTATGCATTATTAATTATTTGATTACGACTATGTGATCATTTAATAATGACACACATATAATATATGTATGTTATATATTATACATATAAAATATATACTTCGACTCCCAGAAATATATCCAGGAGACTTCATCTGGGGCCGGAGGGAGGCCAGAGAACCGCCATTATGTGACTATTACTGTCCTTGGGACCTTGTTGGCACCGTAGGCTGAAGGGGCTGTGACACTGGCCGACGTCACCGTGGGCTGGGCGCTGCTGTGGGGAACGCTTACGCTTTCCTGTGGCTCATCTGCTCTCAGCATGTTCTGTTGGGAGGCTGCTTGGAACAGAAAGATCATGGGCTGTGAGGCCAGATGACCCACTTGTTAGGGTATAATCTTCAGCAAATTGTTCAACCTCACTGAGCCTCATTTTCCTCATCTTTTAAAAATGGGAATAATAATGCCTCTCTGAATTGTTTTGAAAATGGAAAGAGGTCATATACAGTGGATGTTTAGGACAGTGAACCGACTCTGTATGATACCATAATGGTAGATACATGTCACTGTGCTTGTGTCCAAACCCACAGAATGTGCACCACCAGGGCGAACCCAAAAATAAGCCAGGGGCTTCGGGTGATGATGACGTGTCAATGTAGGTTCCTCCGTGGTAATTCATGTCCCACTCTGGTGGGGACGTTGGTAATGGGGGAGGCTGTACGTGCAAGAGGACAGGACAGACATGGGAACTCTCTGTGCCGTCCCCTCAATCTCACTGTGAACCTATAGCTGCTCTAGAACATAGTCTATATAAACAAGAGGCCATCTATTTGAAATATCGAATACATGCCTGGGCTGTGGGGAGTACTTGCCCAGTATTGGCTGCAGTTTGTTCACAGATAACACCGTGCATTTCGCATGTCATTCTGCTGTCTGTCCACCATGCGGTATGTATTGGACTCGCCTCCTTACTCTCAAAGGCTCTGGTGCAAAGAGCCACGAACGGAAACTCTCCCAGTGTTGTGAATAGAGTATTATCATTGCCCAGTAAGAACAGTCGTGTGAATTACATAGCCACAGAGAGCATGTTAAGATTAGTGTGCCTCCACCTTTTACATGCTCCCTATATGCCAACTCAACAACCCTGTGACGGAAGTTCCATTATTAACCCCACCTCACGGATGAACTGAGGCCCGAGTGGGCCCCACTGCTCACAACTGGGGGGCCTGCGTGCATCCTCTTAGCCTCACTGTCTGATGGCCGGGCATTGTTTGTTCACTCACTTAACAAACACACATTGAACAGTTCTTTTGCTCCAGGCAGCGAAACTGAAGATAAATCAGACGTACTTCCAGTCCTCAAAGAGTTCACAGTCCAGTCTGCGAGACAGACGTGTAAACAGATGATTGCGTGTAATGTGACAAGAACAGCATGAATAGAGGTCGGTGTTAGATACGGAGGAAGCACCAAAGTGCGGGTACTCGATTCTGAACCTTGTTCTCCCCAGAGAAAGGGGCCCCTTGAGTGAATTAAACAGACAGACAGCCCTCTACAGCAATGAGGGCCCGGCAGCTGGCGGCACTGCGCAGACACAGGTAACCCTGATAAGCTTAGTCTGCAACCTACTAGAGATATGAGGTTGTCATTAGTCACTCAGCCCATTATATTACTGCCTGGATTATCTTCTCTGGGAAAAGAATGACCATAAAAGATTCGTGGCTTAGAAGCTCGGCAGTTGCTTGTACGTGATCTCATTATCGGTAACTGACACACGGTGAGGCAGACACTCCACTGGCTGTGTGAAAATGAAAAAGCGCCCTGCTTTGATGTTTATGTTCTATGATGAGGCTGCAAGATTGTTCTGAGCAGGAGGAAATTAGAAAGAAACCTTTCAGGGTCCCCCCTTCCTGTGTGAGGCCACTTTCGATGTGGAGTGCTTGTTTTCTGAGTTGTTAGGGAAAACGGGACGTGGCAGGGCTCCTCAGGAAGGCTGCCCACTAGGCGTGTGTGTGTGTGTGTGTGTGTGTGCGCTCTCTTCGCATTCATGGGTGGCGTGGGAGGGACTGCGGTCTCGGAGAACTAGGAGCGCCCTTGTCCAGGAACGCCCATCTGTAATGCACTGTGGCTTTCAGCCAGCGCATCACTTAGGGGCTGGAATCTCGAGGCTTTCCAGCCCAGGGCAGAAATAAGACCCCCGGATGCTGACGTCACAACTTGGCAAAACAGGCCTTTACCCACCAACAAAGGCTGTGAATTTCAGGGAGACTTCTTACATATACCTCCTAGGTAGTGGGGTTAAAATGTGTAAGAGTTGGAAGCATTTAAAACCCCAATAAGAGCTAGTTCCAAGCAGGGTGAAATTGCCTTCATCGTGGAACGATGTCTTGTGTTGTGAAAGAAGGTATTGAGCAGGGGTGTGACAGTGAGACTGGAGGTGGGGGCTGTGGGGGACAAGAAGCCTGCTGAGGGGTGAAGTACGCAGAGCTGAGGCTTTCTGCGACCCCTACAGACTCGGCATCGCAAAGGGCTTTTAAAGGATCTAGGTCAGTGCCTCCCAGACTTTTTAAAAAATCTGCCCCAAACACACACACACACAATATTTGTAGTAGTATAGAAACGATCGCAGGGCTGGGCATCAGAAACCTGGGAGGCCGGTGGCAGGAAAGGGACGAGGTGAGGAAGGGAGGGAAGGCAGGTTTAGAAGCAAACCTTCAGGTGAGTGGGGATGTCCGTCCTCAGCCGCGAGGGGTCCCTGCTGCTCCAGCGGGCCATCCTCCTTGGCTGCTCTAGTTCAGACGTCGGCCATTCCTGTGTGTCTGTTGCCCCAAGCTTGTTCTCTGGAACTTCCAAGGACATGTCTGCTATCCCTTCCCACGTGACAGTTACAGTCAGGCCCCCTCTGACACTTCTCTTTTCCAGATTAAACTTCAGCTGTCTTTTCCTTGCCCATCCTACACTCTGTGCCCGTTGAGGCCAGGTAATCTGAAAAACAGATCCATGATACTCTGTCAGCCGGTGTAACAGGAAGAGGCCTCAGGGGTCAGCTGGACCCAACTCCACATGTATGCATGGAAAAGAGTGGAGGTTCAGTGTCACTCAGGTTGTGGTGGGTAAGTTAGGACCAAACGCGTTTCTGAACCCTCAGAGTGGCGGGGCTCATGCCAGACCCCAGCCTGGGAAACATTTCCACAGGCAGCAAATCCACAGGAACCAGGAGAGGCTGCCAGAGCATTGACGTCTTTTGCCTGTTTCAGCACACTCCGCATGGCTTTATTTAGGCATGAGACCCTCCCCACGCCAGCAGGGCCCCTAAGGACACCTGCTGCTTCTTATTAACATGATGATTTGTTGCTGCTAGTGCTTTGTGATGAAAAGCTCACACACAAAAGGTGAGCTGCTTTTCTCCTTATTTTTGGTTGATGGTATTTTGCCTTCAAAGATGTAATTCTGTGGATATAACTTAGTTCCAAAATCAAAGGGCCCTTAAAGGAACAAATAATATTAAAGGGTGGGAGTGTATTACGTAGCAGCTAGATCATTTACTATAAAGGGAGGAGTGAGAAAAAATTCAAGGCACTATAATTGGCGTGAACATTTTGCCTGGAAAGGCACAAAAAATCATATGATTTTTTTAGAAATAAACTTTGAATTTTAGAATAGTTTAAGATTTACAGAAAAATCACAAAGATGGTACAGAGAGTCCCATATACCCCACACCCAACTTCCCCTGTTACGTTCATGTGGTCCATACGACAGTTAAGGAACTAAGACTGATGCATTATTATTAACCAAAGTCCTTTTCTTATTTAAATTCCCTTTGTTTTTTTATCTAATACCCTTTTTCTATTCCAGGATCCCATCAGGATATACCATTCTATTTAGTCATCAGGCCTCATAAGGTTTGGCTATGACAATTCTTTAGACTTTCCTTGTTTTTGATGACTGGGACCATTTTGAGAATTACTGGTCAAGTATTTTGTCTTTCAAATGGGACTTGTCTGATTGTTTCCCTTATTAGTAGCTTAGGTTTACGGGGTTTTTGGAGGAAGCCCGCAGAGGTAAAGCATGCTTCTCCACAAATTGTATCAGGTGAGACGCTGTCGACATTGACCTTAGTGACCTGGCTGAGGTGGTGTCTATCAGGGTTCCCCGCCATAAAGTGACTCTTTTGCCCCTTTCTATACTGTCCTCTTCAGAAGGAAGTCACTACATGCAGCCACACTTCAGGGATAAGGAATTATGCTCCACCTCCTGTGACCCGTTTTCAGATAATTTTTGTGAAATGTATAAGGCCTGTGTCTACTTTTATTCACCTTTTTGCATGTGGGTGTTTAATTGCTTCAGCTTTGCTTAAGAACCATCCGTTCCCTATCGAATTGCCTTTGTGCCTCGGTAAAAATCACTTGACTGTGTTTGTGTGGGCAATTCATTGGGCATTGAAGGTTCACTTGAGAGTGATTCTTGATAAAACTAATTGACTTGGATTTTATTTGCACTAGTCTGTTAATTTAATTTCATTAACATCTTACGTCCCCACATATGTTGCTATCATCTTGGCCATTGAAAGTGGTACCTCGAAAAAAGAAACAAAAATCTTCAACTTCAACTTCCTCTTCCATAGATAAGACTAATAGACTATTAGGGTGAGAAAGGGAATTTGGAAACCCTGCACTCTGACAATATTGTTTATCCTGTGAGAAAAGGTCCACAAATAACTTGTTCCAGGTCACACAGCCGATAAGTGATAGGGCCACCAACCAATGGCCTCAGTTACTCAGCAGGGACGCCAGCCAGGCCTGCCACGCACAGAGTATCCTAGTTTAAACAGAGGCTTTCCTCCTCTTTCGATCGTTCGCTCCAGTCACACTAATCTGTAGCGACACGTACTTCTCAGGTGACTAAATGTTGTATCACCCACAAAGCTGACCAGAAAACCAGCCCGCGGGGAAGAGATTCTGAGAAGCCAGGCTGCTGAGAGCACGGCGCTCATTAGGCAAACTCCTGAGCTCTCGTCCCCAGGAGGCAATTGACTTATTTTTGATCTGTAGCCAATCTGTTCCTATAAAACCTCTTAATAAGCATGGAAAGGTTTGCTTGTGGTCACAGAAGAAACTCAGTGAGAAGCTGCTGGAGTTGTATGCACAATCCACTGCTGTATCGGAAAAGTCGCTCCCTGGGCAGAGCCTGATACTTCTGAGTCAGGGGACAGTTTTCATCGGAGAGAAGCAATGGTGCGCCTGACCCAGAGTGGCGGCTGTTACGTTAGGTGACTACTTTGTTCTCAAGGAAATGGGCAGATGAAGAGGTAAGGGGTCACTCAATAAGCGGAGAGAAGATTTTATCTATAAACTTGACATTCTGACCCCACAAAATTGCTTAAATGTGTTAAACATATTTGTAGATCTGTGAATATTTAGGCCTGTATGCTAAACAGGTAGCTCACAAGATGTTCCCACGTCTATTACACATCATCCAAAGCAGCAAAAATGATGCTGGGTAGTGAGATCTATTTCTGTGAGTTGAGGGTTAATTTTATTCTTTTATTAAACTTCAGATCTACTGCTATAACCATCTTGCCAGTTCTTTTGAAATATATTTGATTCCTTTAAATTTCTCCATTACTGCCAAAGTCATTCTAATAAATCACGAAAGCCATCATGTGTTAAGCACCTACTGTGTGCCTAATATTACCCTAAGCATATTTATGCTCGACCTTCTCATGCAATATTCACAGCAATTCTGTTAGGTAGGTTGCATCATTATGTTAATTTTGTAGTAATCAAGAAAATGACAACAACCCTGTAGTTTATGTGCAAAGAACTGTCATGACTTGTGCTTACAGCATCTCAGTCAAAACTCCAACTTCCTTATGTCCCAGATCCCAGCTGCAGGAGACGGAGTCATTTCATTGACTCATACGAAGGTAAAAATGATGTCGGGTGCTTGATTTTTCTGCATAAAAGAGACTTGCAGAAATCAAATCTAGTGGTAGATCTTTCTGGCAGTGAAAAGACATTATTGGGAAAGGGGGTGCGGGAGACAGGCTGGGATTTTCTGCCATGGAGGCCACTGTCCTTTCAAATACATTTCTTAGCCATTTACCTGGTGAAATGGCAACCTGGGTGTGTGTGTCTGTCAGCGAGGACAGGGTACATCTGAGGACGAAGCCTGGCTCTATTCAGGGAGTGCTGCTGGGAAGAGCAGAGCCTGAGTATGTGGTGGAATTTTCCGATGAAGTTCTGTACCCGCCAGTGGGAAAAATGAATTAACCATCATTTTACAGCTAAAAATTCACAGGTGGCAATTATAATAATTAGACAGCGTCTACGAAGAAGTTTACAAAGTAGCTTAGGTGGTAGTTAATACCGAGCACTATTTTGGGTCAAATCTCACATACTTGTTTTTATTTTCTGTTTTTAGTCTACTTAACATTGGACACATTTCTTCTCGGTCTTTCATACTTTCAGGCAAACATTTTGGGCAGCATGGATTCCAGAATACATCTCTATGCAGTTTTGGCTGAGTGCTCACATTCTCGTGGGTTGGGGCCTTGAGAAAAGAGAACATTTTGGTGACCTAAATAATTTGAACAGTCCGGATTTTGCATCTGTTTAACCAAAACATTGTCTGTCCATGGCTGTTGTAGTTGTACAAAATGCATACTTCGTAAGAGTGAGGGCTCTGAGGTTGGACTACCCAAGTTCAAATTCTAGCTCCGCCATTTACTAGTTATTGGACCGCAAACATTAATTTAACCATCTTGTACAAATATTTCCTCATTTGTAAAGTGTGAATTTATTGAAAATAAATTCAATAGTAGTATTTATTTCACAGGATTGTTGTGAGAAATTAAATAATCACTTAGGATAATACCTGGCACAAAATAAGCACCGAGTGAGTGTGAAATATGACCATTATGACTTTTGTGATGTAGTTGCACCCCACAGTTCATAGCTATAAGTTTTAACTGGTAATGTGCATCTATTTTTCCTGAGTATATTGATCATACTTATTCTAAATGGGTGTTTGGTTTGTTTTTTTTTAACAACTAAAATATCTGGATCAGTGTATCTGTTTCTATTTTTTCTTTATGGTTTTAGTAATTGTTTCTGTCTTCCGGAATGCCTGGTAAATTCTACTCCGATACCAGACATTGTATTTTAGAAATTATAGAGGTTTCGGGGTGAACGCTTCCTCCAGAGGCTTCACCTCTTCTTCTGCCAGGGAGCTGACCACTTTGACCCACTCAGACATGGAACCAACTCTGGCTGATCACGGGGTTCTTTTAGACTTAATTCTTTGAGCAATTTTAAGTTCACAGACAAATCGAGCAGAAAGTACAGAGTTCCCATACGCTCCTTACCTCCTCACACACACAGCCTCCCCATTATCAACACCTCTCACCAGAATAGCACTTTTTTTTTTTAAACCAAGAATGGCTCTATGTTGACACATCATTATCACCCCAAGTGCACAGTTACATTAGAGTTCACTGTTAGTGTTGTATAGTTAAATGTATAAATACATGGACAGAGTGTCCATCCTACAGAGCAGTTTCACAGCCCTAAAAATCCCCTGCGCCCCACCTACTCACCCCTCCCTATCCTCATAGTTGTGCCTTTTCCAGAGCATCGCATAGTGCATTATAGTTTTTGTGAGGCTCTTTGCCACCTGACCCATCCCTGTTCCTAGAGAGTAGCCCTCTGCTATAGACTGGGTGTTTATGTCCCCTCCCCCAAATTTATGGGGTTGAAATCCTAACCCCTAATGTGATGGTATTGGGAGGTGATGAGGTCAGAGGGTCAGTTGTCTTATGAAGGAGACCCCGGAGAGCACCCTTGCCCCTTCCACATGGGGGCACACAGGAAGAAGACGGTCTCCTGTGAACCAGGAAGCCGGCCCTCACCAGACACCGAGTCTGCCTGCACCTTGATCCTGGACTTGCCAGCCTCCCGGAGTGTGAGAAATCAGTGTTTGTTGTTTAAGCCCCTGAGTCCATGATCTTTTCCTTACAGCAGCTTGACCTGACTAAAACAGCCTCGTAGGGTCCCACCTGAGGGCCTGGGGTGCCCACTGTGGCCCCTCCCTCCCGGTGAGTCTATTCAGATGGCAACGTCTCAGCTTTAGTTTGCAGACTTTCTGCTTCGTTGCTCGATACCCTGCTCCGTGCAGCATCAGAATTTGGGAAAACAGGCCAAGAGTCAGACTCAGTTTCCTACCCACCCCTCTCACTGGCATCCCAGCCTCACAAGATTCCAGTTTTTCTCTCCAGCTCCCAGATGCCAACAATTGTGCTGCTTCCCTGTCCCCTAGTGCCCTCCTGCCCAGATCTGTGGCCTGGACCTTGGCTGTTGCCCAGTGCTCAGAACTGGCAAGTCCCCAGAAGGGAAACCGGCGGCACAGCGCCCCTCCCCTCTCCACGTTTCCTCCTGCTCCGGAGTCCCGTCACTCCGTCACTCCAGTCCCATGTCCCGCAGCTGTGCTTCAGTGCCCTCAGTCAGATGCTGCTCTGTGTCTCACCAGCCTCTCTGCTCCTTCGCAGTGAGGGCATTGCCCTTTGTCTCCGCTGCGGGCGGAGGTCCTGACATACATTTCTGACAGAGGGTTTTGTGTTTCCCTATTTGTCTGTTAAAATGAGGAAATAATAGATACAGTTTAGCCGACAGTCTTCCTATTCCGCTCACCACAGGCTTGACTCTGGATGATTTGTCCTTCACAAGCATAAACCTGTACTTTAATGTAGCACATTGCGAGTTAACATACTTGATCATCTGTCATGTAAATACTTAGGAATTTTATATGAATTTTTAAATGAATATCTGGTAGTCATAATCATCATATTTGTGTAGTATATATAAATTTCAATGAACCAGTAGAGATTTTCTGTAACTCAATTTCAATCTCGACTCCTATTTTACTTAAGTGGCAGAAACTTAGTCTCAGTGAATTTGAGGATTTCCACAGAGCTGTGTCTAAGGAAGGAGGGACTTACATAGCACAGAGCACCAGGGCTAGGGAGGGATCTAACACCCACAGTCATCGGCCCGTGATGTACCCCTGACGGGGCATCAGCCTGCCTCCCCATTCTGTGGTCCCGCCTGGCATCTCTGAACTCCTTACCTACAAGGCCCCTTTTGATCCACGGGCTTCTCTGCTTAACCTGCCTTCATTCTTGAATGCAAAGGGAACATTCCAGTGCTGCTGGCCATTCTAGCGGCATGCAATGGCCCCACGTGCCCAGGCACACTGTATCTCTCTGTAGGGCTTCGCTGCCTCATTGGAGCTAAGCTCCGGCTGGCTTTTGGACCGTCTTCCAGTTGTGGGGGAGACGTAGATGTATGCTTCACCATGTTTTGCCCCAACATGTTACTTATGCCACAAGTTCTTTCAATTTTACTAAACACCTAAGTTTTTGAAACTCAAAATCCAGGAATAGTTTGCCTCATGTTGTCTCATGCATCCCCTGAAGCAGTGATAACAGATTAGTCTAGCTGAAAAGAGGAAAACGAAACACAGAGAGAAAAGCAAAGTGAAACATTGCTTAGTATTTCTGTGCGTTCATCCAGTAAACCTTCACTCACTTATTGAGCTCCTAATGTATGCCAGGCAACTCGCCAGACACGAGACAATCATGATGAACAGATGCAGCTTGGATCGAACAGGGGACACACACAAAGAAAGGCAATTTCAAGACTTCAGGTTAAATATGGCGGAGTAAACACACGTTTACTCACCCTCCCTCCAGAAATGACATACAAGTGACAGTAAAGAGTCATGGGGCTTTTTGACAAATAATGAAGTGCTCGTAAGTAGAGGTATGGCAGCAATGGAATGATGGAAGTTGGAAGGCAGATGGAATACTGGCAAAACTGACTTAATTGAAACCAAAGCTGGCAGTAAGGAAAGTTGAGGAGAAGGCTGATTTGAGCTACAGGGTCTCAGAAATGTTTAGGAATATTAGAATAGGGTGCCGTGGCGCTGACAGTGGGAGGGCTGATGAGTTGCAGGTCTGTAAAAGAAATAAATTGGCAGCCAAGCTCTTACTTTCCAAGTGAGAGAGTGGTTGAGTCCTCTATGGGAAGCTAGCTAAAATAGAAACAAAGAAAAAAGCAAAAGCAGTAAAATAACCAGGCAGAGTATCCTACAGGGATGTGTACCAGTCTGTTCATCTTTATCATTATTATCATTATTATTACTATTTTATTGCTTTATTTTAAGATATCAGCAGATAGCCAAGGACTACCAGACATTTACAGAAAGCCCATGCATGACAGATAGAACCAAATCAAACAAACAGTTGAAGAAAATAGAAACTATGTATGGAGCAGAAGGAAACTTAAAAAAAAAAAAACTAATGAAACCTATAGGTAACATCCTCGTGTGGTGAGAAGAAATGCACATCTGGGAAATGATGAGAGAATGCTATAGAATGGAACTGTTCAGAGAGCAAAATACTGCTCTTTGGAGTTAAATATAATAGAAAATTCCAGAAGCAAGTTTGGTAGATAAATTTGAGGCAATCTACCAGAAAGTCATTCAAATATAAAGAAATGGAAAAGGAAAATGTTAGAGTCCAGAAGGCCCAACACCCTGAGAAGCAGGAGTTTCAGAAGGAGAGGCTACATAAAGACGGGGTAGGATATTTCTGAAGAAATAACCAAGAAGATTTCCCTGAGCGGAAGGACCTGAGTTTATAATCGAGAGAGCTTGCTCAGTGCCCTGCGTGAGGCACGCACGGACAGAAACTCACCTGAAAGCATGCCGTTGTGAAACTCACCCAAAAGCATGCCATTGTGAAACGTCAGGACCTTGGAGATAAAGAGATCCTACAAACTCCCGGAGATTGAAAACATCAAAAGCTCCAGGATCAGAGGGCACCAGCCTCCTCACCTCCCGCATGGAAAGCTAGAAGTCAGTGGCAAATCCCTTAAAAATGCAGATGGAAAATGATTTCAAACCTTGCTTTCTGTTCTCTGTCAAACTGTTTAACAAGAGTGAAGGCAAATTAAAGATGTTTCAGACATGCAAGTTGAAAGAATTTTTTTACCTTCTTTTTAGGAAAATACTAGACAATGGATTCCACAAAATAAGGAAAGAAACCAAGAAAAAAAAAAAGATCCAGGAAACAGAACCTAAAACAGGAATGAGACAAAAGGACATCCAAGCAGCTAGACCAGTCAGTTGTGCCGTCCACCTGGGCCTGCGGGCCAGATGTGGGACTTCAGCTTTAAAACTGGGCCTGTCCCTGGGACTCGGGATGAGCTGGCCATCCTATGTCTAGGACAGGGGTTCTCAACCTCCCTAATGCCGCGACCCCTTAATACAGTTCCTCATGTTGTGGTGACCCCCAACCATAAAATTATTTTCGTTGCTATTCTATAACTGTAATTTTGCTACTGTTATGAATCGTAATGTAAATAGCTGATATGCAGGATGTATTTTCATTGTTAC
>NW_017731351.1:6922652-6924172 GCF_001890085.2 Hipposideros armiger
TTTTAAAAGACATAATTACAGTCAGCAGTTAGTATTTTAAGTTCATTTATATGATATTTTATCATTCAGAGTTTTTAATTTTATGTCAAATGTGTTAGTTTTTTTATGATTTGTTCTTTGTGGTCTTAATTTCTTCATTACTATAATGTTAAAACACAACATAGAGTGACAGAATTGCTAAAGAATATGTGTAGTACATTGCTAATTATATTGAATTTGAAACATACCAAGCAATACTATATATAGTTTTTTATTAGATACATAAATAACTAAGATACATGAATGGCAGTAACAATGATAATACTATTCTGTGTCTGTAACATTTTAATTCTTTATTTTAAAATCTGTTTAATTAACGAGGCATTAATTGTAACAAGACTTAATTGGTAACAAACATCTTTTTTACTTTTCTTTAGTTTGAGATATTTCATAGTTAAAAAGAAAATCAATAGGCAGCCACATTACACGGAGGCAAGGCTGATGTAGAGGAAGGTGCTTGGTGCTAGGGGACCCATAGAAAGGTCCCTGGCCCAGGATGGGTGGCGGCACTTAGGAAAGACTTGAGAAGACAGTGACATCCAAGTGACAACCAGAGGGACCCTGGGCAGCGCTGGAGGTGGGGGCCGCAGGTGGGCCAGGGTGGTGGACCTGCGTTTCCCTAAGTAAGGAAGGGGCATTTGTGATGTGTATGTTGGGGGAAGTGGTGGAGACCCTGTAAACTGTGTTCCTGCGAGTGTGGATCTCACCCCCAGGAGAGGGCGGATCCTGAGGGGTGTTGGGCAGTAGACAGAGCAGGGCCCGGGACGCCTGGGGGGGACCTGGCGTCTGTTTCATTGGTAGGAGCTCAAATTCTTTACAGAGCAGGTTTCTCCCACCTGATGCCTTCTGACCTTTGAGCCTGCAGGTTTTCCTTTTCTGCCTCCCCCACCACAGGTGGGGGGGCGGGGCTGGCCCTCTCGGACCTGATGTGTCCAGGACCTGGTGTGTCCAGCTCCCTGTCTGTCCTGCAGCCCCAGCTCACACTGGGAAGGCCTTGTCACTTTTTCCCTGTAGTCCCCTTCCTGTGCCCAAACCTCTCCTCCTCTGGCCCTCAGGATTCCCGCCCAGGGCCCTTGACCCCTTTGCTCTGCCCGCCTGGCCTTTGTGTGTGTGGAGGGGCCCGTTCCTGCTTGGGGTGAGTGTGAACAGAGCAGGCTCAGAAGTGAGGAGAGTTGAAGGTGGATTCCCGGCCCCCCCCTCGTACCCCCCTGCCCCCCCCAAGTCCAGCTCAGGACAGAGCTTGTGCTAAGAATCTGTGGGCATTTATCGTGGCTCAGGGGCTGAGGTGCACTTTTATCAAAGGTAGTTTTGGGAAAATGTTTGGAAATTTCAACTTTGTTTCACTTGTGTGATGTGAAAGCTCTTTCTACCTGGTGTTCTGAATCCCGTTTCCACCTTCTGAAAAAGAGAGGCCATCCTTGCACTGGGAAATGTGACTTGATGTTGGTGTTGGGCTCTATTTTATTTTTATGTTGTCTTTT
>NW_017731351.1:6925288-6926549 GCF_001890085.2 Hipposideros armiger
GGACAGTTTCGCCCCTTGGGGGACAGTTGGCAATGTTGGGAGACATATGTTTGTCAGAACCGGGGGGCTGTGTGCTACTCACGAATAGAGGGTAGAGGCTGGGGATGCTGCCAAACCTAGGACACACACGACAGTGCCCCTTGTCCCCACCAACGAATAGTTATCCAGCCCGAAGCGTCCATAGTGTTCTGTTTGAGAAACCCTGATTTACGAAAGTAGCCTCTTTAGGAAATTCTCTACCAGAGCATGTGATTTTACTGGGGGCTGTGACTTGCGGCTGTGACCTTGCTGGCCCAGTTAGATTTTTCCAAGCGGAACCTGGGAAAAGAAAGCTTTTGTAGAGCTGGGAGATGGAGCCTGTGGTGACTGTAGGCAACGTGCTCCTGCCGCAAGGAGAAAGCTGGCCTGTGACAGAGGGTGACGAGACAGAGCTATGAGTGTGTCATCAATCACACTTTCCTTTTGTTGGCATTTGTGCTTTTCTTCAATTTTATTTTTATTCTATGAACTTAATGTTGAAGCTAGGACTGCTCCCAAGCCCTTGAAGCTAAGGAGGTGGTGTGGTCAGGCCCTACCAGTCAGAACCAGCTCTGGGACACTGTGATTCCAGAGAGGGTAACCCTGTCAGGGCTGGGCCGGCTCTGCCCTACGCAGCCCCTCTTGGGTCCTCAACCTGGTATATGGCTCCTGATGGTGGCAGAACAGAACCAATCGTCCGGGACTACGAGGTTAGTTGGCTCGATGGGGTTTGTAGAAGGAAGGGTAATTGCCATGGTTTCACAGTGGTGTGGTTGGGCCGATCTGGCAGGACCTCACCCTAAACTGACACAGTGCCATCCCTCCTAAGCCAGGCATATCTTCCGTGGGGACTGGGAGGTCTGAGAAGCCACCCCCACCAGACAGCTCCCAAATCAGTGTCTCCTGGTATGTTCTGCTGATGGGCATTCTTTACCTTATTTTATCATAACTGCCAGATTTACGCAGCAGCCTACTTATTTTTGCTAAGGCCCCAACTCAGTTGAATTAGTCAGAGTTCAGTTAGGAAAAGAGAAGCCACTCTGCTTAGTACAGTTATGAAAAGTCTAATATAGAGTATTAGTGGCTTCTCCAACTGCTAGAAATCTGGGGAGCCACCGCTGATAGAGAGCTCAGCCTGAAGCACCAAAGAGGGTTGGGGTTCGCAAGAGATTGCCAGGAAGCTGATGCAGCCCTCAAAGTCACCAACCCGTTTGTTCTGCAGCCTCAAAGATGCTGGGAGCCG
>NW_017731351.1:6928339-6929482 GCF_001890085.2 Hipposideros armiger
TCTTTCTCATCATTCGGAATACCAGTGGTTTGCAGTTAATAGCAACCATTGCTAAAAATTAAAACCCCGCACCACAATGTATGCATTCACCCATTCGAAACATTCAGCGAGCAGTTACTAAGTGCTGGGCTCGGTGCTGGGCGCAGGGGCTGCAGCAATAAGCCAGATGCTCATCCTTTTATAAGTGGGCTCAGCAGTATTATGGCTTCTTCTTACCAACAGCCCTGGGGATTAAAGAGCCTCCCAGTAATTTAGCACTGTTGGCTCAGGATGCAGCTCTGAAGTAAATCCGAAGTAAATTCTCCTAAGGACACTATGACCACTTTCAATCTAAAGGGCTAGGATGGGGAGCCACTGCCTTCCGGTGTCGCCGCTGGGGTGCAGAAGTGATGGAAGCAGAGGCGGCGGAGAGGCGCAGCGGGCTCCGCACACTGCCTCTTGCCGCCCCTGCCAGTCAACACCCGCTCTGCTGCGACTTGGTCAGGGCGGCCAAGCGCGTGGGGCTCACCTGTGTGCGCAAACCAGCGCCCCACACAAAGAACCACATCAGCTCTCCAAAACCTCTGCTTCATTCCCCAACGCAGACTAGAGTCTTATCCTAACCGGAATCTCCCCAGAGCTTTGCTCTTATCCTACAACATCTGAACCGTGTCTAGTGTCGCAAGCCTCGGTCCCCGGGTGCGCCCCGCCCCGGTGGCGCCCTCCCCCACGGCAGCGCGTCTGAGAAGGGCGCTGTCCTTGTGCGTTGCCTTTTCTGCACCAGCCTGGCACAGTATCCTGTAGTCGCCCTCTCATACATTTTATGTATTTATGAAAATATATCTCATATATTTATGGAACTAATTTAAGCTGTATTCAAGTGTTAGGCTGGTTTCGAAAATAGAAACTGACCCCAGGCAGAGGTTTTGAAATTTCCCACCTAAGTTACCAAAGGGCTTTACGTTTAAGAGAGGGCCACCTAGGAAGCAGCCGCTGACACTTGAAAAAGAGAACCCCCAAATTAAAAACAAACACATTGGGATACGGCCCTCAACGCTTCATGCTTTTTCTGTTCCACCGTCAAAGGCGCGCTGTCCTTGGCCGCAGTGACTGCAACTCTCTTCCTGCAAAAAAGACGCCAGGTGAGGCCACCGTTCCTGCGGC
>NW_017731351.1:6933102-6934192 GCF_001890085.2 Hipposideros armiger
AGAACATGGTGAACTGTGTCTCCTCCATGACACACAAGAAAAATACAAATTGCAAGTGAACCTGCATATAAACAGTTTCTGGACAATATTTTCTATACATTTGAAGCCGTTCATTTGAATGGTTTTATATTCATACGGTTTGAAACTGAAACCGGAGGCCAAACAAGTCCGTGGCTCGTGCTGCCTGAGCCGCTCAGCCAATAGACCGACATAGGAGTTGGGCCATAGAATAAGCGTTTATTATCAGAGCACTGCTGGTCTGAGAAGGCAGCGGGTTAACACCTCCCAAAACTGCCTTCACATTCTCAGTCCAGTTGGGGGTATTTAAGGGGAAACCTGGGCATTCCTCCAGAGGCTACGTGAGGGCTCCCCAGGGTTCCGAGAGGGGTCCGCATGGTGCCTCCCCTCTGGCCACTTGATTCTCTGGTGGAGTCAGGGGCCCAGGAACAAGGATGGGATCAGCCTGGAAAGAGTGCTGGGCCACTGAGATTGTGATCAGTAAGCCTAAGGGTATTCATCATAAGTGTCAGGGTAATCTTCTAAAACAGGGAACTGGGTGGGACAGGGGACATTCCAAGCCCAGGATGCAGGGGAATGGTCTATTGTTAAGCTATAGGTCAAGGAAAGGTGAGACTGGGACTCGAGAGGCCTCTATTGTGGGGGTGCCAACCGGGCCCTGCTTCAAAACCACAACATCCATGTTACTTCAGCATCAAATTTGTTAAGTGAGTAATAAATTACTATGATTATTGGATTGGTAACATTTTCAACTATGTTAAATTTAGGTGGAAGCAAGTTCAAAGTATTTACTGAGAACGGCCAAAGAGCTGTTAATAATCGCCTGAATTACACATAGTAAAATGTTTTTGATCCCTTTTATTTTTTCAACAATCAACTTCTGATTATATAAATGTGAATTTTTTGTTAGGTTTAGGGTCATTTCTGTAATCTGACTTAACCATACTTTGGGTCGGATTTCTTAAATTGGGTCCTGATCTATTTCTCTCAAGGCTTAACTGGTTCACATGGGTTTTTCATCTTACTATTTACAATAGCTAAAGCCAACTTTCTTTTTTTTTAAACAGCTATT
>NW_017731351.1:6934487-6937839 GCF_001890085.2 Hipposideros armiger
GAGCCACTCTGCTAGCCCTAAAGCCAATGTTTTTCATAGATATTCTAATTTATTTTAAGTACTTAGAAGTACATTTTGTACTCCTGGTTTGGAAAAATCAAGAGTTGGCCGTATTTTGTAGACAAGTGATCCATTTAAACATTTTAATTCAGTTTAAGGCTTTTATAGCTTTAATTTTATTTAAGGTAATGAAACTTTAAAATATTAGATTTTGGGTAGTTTGAACTTAGTTTCATTTATAAGGTTGTTTATAAAGAGTTAATAAATTCAGGGCAGCAGGAATGTCATTCGGACAAAATCATGCTACATAGCTTTTCTCTAGAAACCTCAGGAACGTCCGGGTTCCCTCCCTGAACGAGGTTTGATTAGAAAATTCTGGTTGATGTGAAGTCGCTGTGCCGTGATAGCTTACGACGGTGCTGTGCACACATGCTGGATCGATGTAAAGGAGTGAACCTGAGGTGAGGTTCCCTCGAGGAGCCGTGGACATGCGGACATGCAGACGGCACCTTTTCATGCCGCTCCCTGTAAGGCAGACCTCCGTGGGGAAGACGCCCTCTGGGGATCTTAGTCAGGGCTCCGTGTTACCTGCCATGGCCTGTGCTGCCTCGGCTTAGTCTCTCAGCTCCTAACTCCTTTAACTCTTGTCTCTATTTTGGATGCTGAGAAAGAACTATTTCCAAAACTGCTTGGCTGCTGTGGAAGCCACTGGGGAGGCCATCGGCACTCAGCGAACCTAATTCCCTTACCTGGCATCTCGTGCCCCCGGGAGACCTACACAGGGCAGGCGAGCTAGGGGTGGGCAGTTGGTGCTTCCTTCTTTTAGTGATAACTTTAAGATTAAAGTGGTAGAAATATAACAATATTTTTACATCACAGATCCATGTCTGAAACACATTTTATTCATGTAACCTGTATGCTGTTCTAAAATTTCACAAACACATCAGCTGATTTTTTTTTAAATTCATGCTGCTAAGACCTTTGCTTTAAGTGGTTGTTGGACCTATCCGTTCAGCTTAGTAGTTTATATAATACGGACACCTATAAGCAATTGATTATTTGGAAGGAATGTGTATTCTAGTTGACATCATTTCTTTGGATACCAGTTCCTAACTGCTGCCTTTACCTTTGATTTGTGCATGATGCATGCATGATACACGCATGAATGTGAGAAGCTTTTGAGTTCCCCCCATGTGCCAGGGATCGTTAGGCATGGGCGGATAAAGGGAAGTGGAACTCAGATCTATTGGAATGGCAGGTGCATTGCCACACCCCTTTTATGCATTATTTAATGCTCGTAATACAGGTCTGGAAATAAGTACGATGATCTCTGTTTCACAAAAGAGGAAGTTGAGATGACTTAGCTGGCATTAGTCGCATGGGACAAAGGGGAGATGGCAAAAGTAAGTGCCCGGGGATGTGAAGGGGTTTGCATGACCAGGAGCTGCAGGCAGGAGGGGACATGGAGCCCTGTGCTGGAAAGGGGTTTCTGAAGGTAAAGAATGTGAATTGCTCTGTAGGAATGGAAAGCTATCAGAGAGGCGTAAGTGGGGTGTGCCATGGTCAGATTTGTGTTTAACAAAGACTGCCCTGGCACCAGTGTGATGCTGCGTTTCTGGGGCTGCAGAGGCGCCGGGGATGAGGGCGGGAAGGAGAGGGAAGCTGGTGTTGGAAGACCGCTCAGGACTCTGTGGCAACAATCCCAGTGAAAGCTCCAGGCCTTAAACGAGGCAGTGGCTGGGACTGTAGATGGAGGGGACGGTAGGAGAGCGTGGACAGTGTGATTCAGGGTGATGGTGGTCGCTGGGGAAGGGCAGGGCAGGCCCAGGATGACCGGCTTGCTTGGCCAAGTGGTTGGTCGTGTCTTTCTGAGTAACTTGTCTTTCTCTGAGTAAGGAGTGCAGGTTGGGGAGGGGCGGGGCGTGGAGAAATACCATTAGCAGTGGGTTTGTTGTATTTGTGTTCCTTGTAAAACACTTAGGTGGTGCCTTCCAGTAAACAGCAGGGTGCCTGTGATCCTTAATCCTCTCATCTCTACAGGTTGTCCATTGGTTTATGTATCTTTATCTCTTCCTGTAGCTAAACAAGATCTGAAGCTAACTATCATAGTTTCCTACCTTAGTGTAGGGCCAGCCATGATCATTAGATTTCTGCCCCTTGTGTAGCTACAAAAGGAAGTGAAGCTGTGAATCTGAGCACGCTCTTCTCTAATGTGAGAAATTATAAACTTGATATTTTCGAGGCATTGGTGTGAATGAATCGGTTAGTGATAAGCTTTTGAAGCGCTACACACAGAACGCCCAGTGGACAGTTAGGTACCCCCCCCCCNATACTTTTATGTGGAATTAACTTTCCTGAGAATTGTTTTTCCCATCTTGATATGCTGGTGTGGTGATGTAAATGATGATTTAGCCACCATTAAAGAAGAAGACTCTTTATCCTTGCTCATTCGGCTGTTTCTCAAATCTCTCTTGTAAGTTTATCCAGTGATGTCTGACGTTTTTCAATCAGTTCCTTTTAATAATGTGGACTCTTTACCCAAGAGAGCATCAATGAACACATTTTTCCAATTGTGGACGTTAGTAACTTCAAAGAATTAAAATAGTGTAAAGGCTCTTATACATACAAAACATGGGAGAATGGCACCTTGTATTACAAAATTACATGTTATTTCTATCACAATGTAACACCAGGACTATTTTCTATCAAAACCACAGTTTTTAGTCATAAGAGCTATAAGTACTATTGTACTGTCTTTGTTATCAGTTATCCTTGGAAGCCATCCAAGTAAAACATTTTGCTAAAATATTAAGATGGAGTTTTGTTGTCTTTATACTTACTTTAGTGGTGTGCAAAATACCACATTATGGGATTGCACTTTTACTGTCTAAAATTTCCTTTGGACCCAGTGTACCTGGAGGAAAGCTGAAGTAACTTCAGTATTAGGTTTCAAACGGTTTCAACCTTTTGTTGAACTGCGGGTGTGGGAACCAGAGGCCTCCACTCTGTGGCCACTGAAGACTAATGAATCAGATTCCTGAGTCTTAGGGTGCACATTTCGGCAATTTTAAAATGTATTATTAAATATCAATGTCTCTTATTGACTGAAAAATCAAAACGTAGCCGCCCACATCAGTCATTCTTCATGTTTGTGAACTTCATTTTCCATACCAGTGGTTCTCTCTTTTCACTTAACATTGGAACCCACTACCTATAAGCCTGCAAAAATCCAGGAGTCAGTTATCGTATATGTAGGTCATAGGTATGCCTGTCTTGTTAAGAATTTAACAAGAAAGCTTTGATTGGTTGATCTTTGATAGATATATTGGAGTTTCTTTTTTTAATATAAACA
>NW_017731351.1:6942104-6959050 GCF_001890085.2 Hipposideros armiger
CGAGGCATTGGTGTGAATGAATCGGTTAGTGATAAGCTTTTGAAGCGCTACACACAGAACGCCCAGTGGACAGTTAGGTACCCCCCCCCCCCCCCGCCCCCATGTGAACCTATTGAGGCTAATGTATTCACCCACGTAACTAACTTAAGGCCACCATGGTTCATGGACAGGTTAGCTTTCCATTTTATCGGTATTTGCCAGCAGAACATTCTTATATTGGCCGGGAGGCTGTCATGGCAGCATTAAGGACAGGCAACAAAAAATCTGAATCATACTGACACAGTCTTTGTGTTAAGTTACTTAAAAACTTTTCTACTGTGCATTTAACTTAAACTAATTTGAACTAATTTATAGTGATGCTTTTCCCTTACACTCGATTTGAAGGAGGTCACAGGTGGGATAATTAGATGAAAAGCGAAGAAGCAAAAATAACAAGCATGAAAGGGAAAGGAAGCTAGGCAAAGCTAAGCAATCGTTACAGGTCAATTTGGGTTGAAGGCTTTGAGCTCTCACTTTCCCCTTTTCTGATGGGATTGGAGCAAGGGGTGGGATAGGGCTTGAGATCTTATCTCTGACCCCTGATTGTATGTGTGCTGCTACCCCTCAGTCCTCTTGGAGGTCCTGTTTTTTTTTTCAATTTTTTTACTTTGCAGCTCTAATTGTAGTCTTGTCACACTGGCTTTTTCCTCTTCTTGCCATCTCATTTCTTCCTTCGTACAGTAATTTTCGACTTTTTCTTTGCTCATCAGTGGGACCCATTATCACAGGACGTGTTAGTGGGCCTGTGCTCTGGCTGGAGTGGGACAGGGCAGAGCTCCGCCCGGTGGGCCCTGCAGAGGCTTTTTGCGAAACAAAAGCCCACACTGAACCGTTGCTGTCTATAATGGTTCTTTATGGTGTCTGACTCCTGCTCGTGTTGTGTGGAGGGGGTGTGGGTGGTCTTTTCATTGCACTGAAAGACGCACTTGAAGAGGGCTTAGTTCTGCCCTGTGCCTTCAGGAAAGCATCAATTTAAAATGTTCCAGGCAGGCGAATGTGTCCGCATCTTTAAATCTGAGGTTGTTATTTCTGTATTATTTTCCTGTGTCTTTCAATTCTGTCTAGAAAAGCAACTCTTCACTTTTTTTTGGTTTAATTTTATCCATTTTATTTTATTTTGGCATAGCTAACCTTTGAAGGTAAAGAACTTTTTTATTTAGAGCAAACAAAAAAAAGTCAATAAAATTACAGAGCTGGAAGAATGGATAATTTTGAAGGTGAGAGTTAAAAGTGAATTATATACTTTGGCCACATATTGTCTGAGATTATGTCATTCCCTTGAAAAGGCACGGGTGGCAGAGGATAAAGGTGGGTGAGGGGGAACTGCGGGTGGGTGAGGGGAACGCCATAGCTGCGTACACTTGGGGTTCCCCTGGGGAGGTGTAAACGCCCGACCCGGGGCTCCTGGGACCCACAGGCAGCAGGGGGAGCCCTCGTCTGAGTCATGTATGGTTCCGTTTGTCCAGTGCCCACTATTTTGTGTGGGCGGGACAGGCTTGGACAGGATGTCCCACGCAGGCTCTGCCCCGTGACTCATGTCTGATTCACATCTGGCCCCTAAACCCCATGTGGCTTTGCTGGCGTTCACAGTGACTCAAACCAAATGGAATGTAACAAAAGCGTTTCCCAATTTCTGGAAAGCTCTCGAAAATACAGCCAGCAGTTACTTCTTGTTCATAGTGGCTGAGAATCTGAGGCTCCTTTCTTCCTTCTTCACCTGATTTCCTTCAGTCCCAGCTTTTTAAGCCAAATCTCTGCTGTCTCCTTTGTTCTTCACTTCAGCCGTTTTTACTTCCTCTGTTAGCAACTGCTTCATAGCCCATAAACTGGATGAAGTGTTTTTAAAAGTATGTTTTCAGAAGCATTGTTTGTAGAATGGGGTTCACAGAGACACGCTGCCTCAGTGTACTCTTCCGGCCCCCCGGCCAGGCTTTCAGTGCCCCCGTGCCCTGGTTACCAAGTCCAACGGCCCTTTCCCGCATGCCCCCTTCCTGGACTCCCTGCGGTTTGGGAAGTGCCCTCCCCCTTTCCTCGTGGACCGGTTTTCTCCTTTGGCGTCCATCCCATCCCTCTGCATTTTCTCTTTGCCTCTGCGAGGCCCCCAGTCCCAGCTCTGCTCCTTGCTTGCTGGTCCCTTGGGTGATCGGCCAGACCTTTCTAAGCCAGTGTTTCTTCACCGGTGACATGGGGTTTCCCTGCGGTGACCCACGGGGAGCTCTGAGCTCGGTGCCTGGCTCCTGGCTGCACTCAGCGGGCGTAAGCGGCCGGCCGTTCCGACTGCAGGCGACCCTCCCTTCTCCTCTGGCTCTTCTTCCTGCCCCGTTATCACTGCCCTGTGTGACCCCTGACCCCCCGCAGCTCCCGGTGCCACCTGCGTGCCCACTTCTCTTCCAGTCGGCCTGCTGTGGAGAAAGGCAAAACCAGCTGTCCTGTTCCCCACACAAAAAAGGCATCCTCCTAAGTGGTTTCTCCTGCCCCGGCCCCGCCCCGTTCTGTCTCTCTTTGCCTTTCCATTTCTGCTGCTCCTCACTTAAAGGTCCTCTTATCTTCCTGTGTTCACAGTTTTAAGCAGTCTTCCTGTCTCCACTCTTGTGTAGTCCGTTCCGCTGTCCCCTTGCTGCCGTGGTAACACGGCTGTGCAGAGTTGACACTGTTCTTCAGGCGTAATGTCCTCTGAGGACTTCTTCCCCTTGCCGATAGGATGAAGTCGGCACCTCCCAGCATGACTTTCCAGCCCCCCCGCGCCCCTGTGACCTTCTCTGGTTGGTTCTTTATCTAACAGCACCACTCGTTCCAGCCTGTTGTACATTTAGCCCTTCAGCAGATTGTTTGTTCCATTCTCCACTCGTCTGTGCGTGCTGGGCACCTTCCTGCCCTTCTCTGCGTCCTGAGCCTGCCTGCCAAATCACAGGCAGCTTTCGAGACATTGGGGGAGGTTTTTCCAATTTTTCCACATCACCCTGGGGAAACCTCGGTGTGTACTCCGCTGCACTTCATTTTTTACGTGCCTGTCACTTTCCCCTGACTTCAGAGATTGTGACTTTTTCCTAGTGACCAGTACCATACCAGGCACGTGGAGGCATGCAGACAATGGTTGTTGAGTGAATGGGTAAGCAGACAGCTGAACTAAGCCACCGCCAGACTCGGTTCTCGCATTGAGAGAGCCCGTGGTGTTGATTCGTTTTCACAGTGATATTCACGGTGTCTTCATAACAGATTTGAAGTCGTCCCACCGAACAGAGGGGAATTGCAGTTTGTCCTGATCGAACTTTCCCACCGTGCCAGCTGTGATGGGCCATCTTCTCAAATCTCACCAATTTACCTCCCAAGCTATTACTCCTCTTCTGTAGAACCATGTGAAACTACCAGTGTTCAGTCCTCCAGTTTCACGTGGCTCAAGCTATAGAACTACTAGAAGGGAAGTTATTGTCTTTTTGCATCTGTGCTTTTATTTATTTATTTATTTATTTATTTATTTAAAGATTTTATTGGGGAATTGGGGAAGGAGAACAGACAAGTTGCTATCCTTTTGTTCTTCAGTCTAGTTGTGGAGGACGTCGCTTCACTGGTCCATGTTGGTATTATCATTGCGCTCTTCCCGGGTAAGACAGATCGGTCGCCGGCCGTTGGACGGCCACTCACAGTGGCTCTTGGCAGCTCACACTAGCTGCTGGCTGCTCACGCAGGCTGCTGGCCACTCAAGGTAGCTCATGGCAACCCACTGCAGTTTTACTGCAGCCTACGTCGTCGCCGGCGACTCATGGCAACCCAGCTCCAGGTCTAGCTGTTGTTCACCATCTTAGCTGTAGAGGGCAGTGTCACTGGCCCTCATGTGGGATCCGAACCGGGGCCCTGATGCTCAGAGCTGGTGTCCCAAGCCAACCAGTGTGTCACTTGGCTGGCCCTGTCTGTGTGCTTTTAGACAGGGTAGAAGTGGAGACAAGCCTGGTGTGGGTGGGTTCCCACCTGATAGAATGAAGAGCTTGGGCTGAGTTCATGACCCCCCCCCCGCCCCCCGCCCCGTGAGATGAGTGGGAGCAAGGCTCCGCCCCTTTCCTTGGCTACAATCCTTTTTGTTTGGCTCGGGGACAGAGGTTGGCACCATGGGGCCGGGAGGCCGCCCTGGGAAGCACCCGTCTCCCCGGGACTGTGCTCTTTGGGCTCTTGCTCACAACACTGCAGGTTCTCTCGTGGGGACTCTGTTGTTCAGAGGAAAGAAGAACTGTTAAAGAAAATAATTATTCTGACCCTTGTCAAAATGGTGAGGAAGACTTTATTCAAGTCTGTTGCAACAGGGGACAGAGATGGGTTCAAGTCCAAATATAGCAAAAGCAACTGGGGATTTATAGCCAGTGAGCAGGGCGAGGGTGTCTGTGGACGGAAAGTTACTAAGAGGAGGTTTCAAGGGCGTGGCGGTTCTTGCTAAAGGCAGCCCACAGACTACACATCAAAGACGGGGGTGAGGAAGCTGAACAGATGTCAGGGCTGGGGGTTCCCCCTAAGCTGATGGAGCAGGATTCTTGCTACAACTGGGGTAGGCCGGCAGAGGACCAGGCCTCTGTAAAGAGGGTCAGGAGCCTGCCTAAGTTTGGTCAAGGAGGGAGCCTGTTCTGCTGGATCCACGACTGCTGCTTTCCTGAAGGCGTGAGAGAAGGTCACCGGGCTGACCTTTGGAACTGTGCCCGTGGAAGTTCTTCCCCGCGGCTGTCTTGCTTGTCATCGTTTTTATTTGGTTGGTGTTATGATATTGTTGCAAATGCAGCAATTGGAGGTGGAGGTGGAAGAGAAATTTCTTTCTTCGCCGGTGAGCGTGCTTCCATGCATTCATCGTAAAGCACATATGACTGTAAGCCGGCCTCTCCCCCTCAGAGCTGTTTATTTTTCAGTTTTAGATGGGAGCTTAGCAGGAGTTCTGAGGTACTTCAAAAACATTTCTTGGTAAAAGCGAACGCTGGGAGCCTCCCTTTATCATAAGATAAAGTTGTGACTCAATCAAGTTCTGATGCTAAATAAATATCTAATGGTATTACAGACTCTTTTGGGGGAAACATTAAAATTTATTGATGATTGCAAGCACTGTATATATTAAAAAATAATATGTAGCAGGAAATCTTACAAAGAATGTTTTCCGGTATACCTTTATGAAGTTCTAAATTCAAAGATCTGTATTCTTCTGGCACATGAATTACCAAGTATCTTTTCAGGGTTATCTTAAAGGGGGTCATCTTAACATCCCTCATAAGGATAAAGAAACAGGCCTGGGGGAAAACTTACGTCCTAAGAGCATCGCTCAGAGCTGAGTGCCTGGGTGGGGCTTCCAGCTTTAATGCAGGCGCTGAGGCCCCCAGATCACAGTGGGGAGGGGCTTACTGGGAAAGAAGCCTGCGGGGAGTGAATCCAGGGTGCTGGTGGGGCTCCCCGGGGGCGATGCCCAAGCAAGAGGCCTGGGAGCAGCCTCCCCAGTCACGGTTTGCAGTTGGGCCCTGATGGCTTGTGCGCTGAACTGGTCCTGCTTAGTGGCGCCGTCAGTGGTCCACTTCCCCTTTCAAATGGGGTGACACAGCTCATCAGATGGCAAATGTATGTATGAACTGGGCATGGTGCTGCTGTTTATGCTGTGTGCTGTTGTCCTGGTTGTGCTGTCCGTAATGCACTGTGTGTCCCCCTCAGGTTCTCAGAGGCACTGTCACCGACTACCCCGGGTTTGATGCGCAGGCTGACGCGGAAGCTCTGCGGAAGGCCATGAAAGGCCTGGGTGAGTTCAGCCCCTCCGTGTTCTGCAGCAGAGCGACGGGGGTTTCCAAAACACAGCCACTGATTTCCAGCAAGATTAGTTTTAGAATGTTTTGATCTGGTGTGTAGGAAGAGGAAATGTACAGTGTCTGACCATCCCTGGGATGCAGTGTCCACACCTGAACAGGCGTCAGCTCAGCCTCGTTGCCATGTAGCCTTTCAGCCTTAGCTGTGTGGGCGCTGACCGAGGAGGGAAGCGGACGGTCCTGAGAGCGACCCCCAGCTGTGTGCCGACTCCTGCGAGGTCCCCGGGCCCCAGCCCTCCTCGCCGGCTGCCTCCTCTCACGCTGCTGCCCGTGCTCTCTGGCCAGCTGTGCCGGGCCGGTTATCTGCCCATTTTTCGCTGCTGCTGAACTTTGCTCTCATTCTGAAAGCTCACCCTTCTCCTTCGTACCACAGCCTGTCAGAACCCTTCCGTCCTTCCACACTGTTTGGTTGTCACCGTGTCCATAAAGCGTTCCCCAAACTTCCTTCCAGCTCCTGTGGGCTCAGAGAACCTCCTTTGAATTCTCTTGAACACCTGGACCTCTCCTGGGCACGTTCCATTCTGCCTCCACTCACAGTTCCTGTATTTTTACCCTAAATTGTCTGTAACTTGAAACCAGGGTCTACATCTCTCTCCTCTCTCAGGCCCTGGAATGCCCAGCACACTGGGCCTTGCGAATAGCCATCACTTGAGTAACTATTTGTTTCAAGAAAAACCAGGTGCACCAAGTTTTTAAACAGTCAGCAGTCTTTTCCCACTAGCTTCACAGTGCGTCAGGAATAGGGGGCAGTATACATTGGAAATACAACATTTTATGTATTGTAAATTTTATAGTTTAATAGATGATGTAATATGATAGTTTATGACATAAGGAATTAAGGTGACTGGGAGCCGGGGACAAAGGTGACAGAGCAGGTGCGTGGGAGCCCAGATGTAATTGTTGAACACAAATTGCAGGTACGGATGAGGAGAGCATCCTGACCCTGCTGACATCCCGCAGCAACCCTCAGCGCCAGGAAATCGCCGAGGCTTTTAAGACGCTCTACGGCCGGGTAAGAGCGCGCTCCATCCCAGGGGAGGCGGAGAGCAGCTGTGTGTGTGAGGCTGGTTTGGAATCGACAAACATCCCTTTGTAAACATCATTTTTTAGCGACTCTGACTTTCCTACTCCTTTCTTCCTTTCCAGCTTCTTAATTACCAGCCTTTGGTATGTCATGCTCACCCAACTTGTCCTCACATAACCGCTTTTTCCTTTCATGACGCTGGGGACGCCCGAAGACCCCGTGGTGAGAACTGCCCGCTTCTGTGTTCCCACCCAGGATGAGTTCAGTGTCTACTTTCTAGGTGCCACCTGTGTAACAGTGTTTTGTTGTGACAGTCACAGTCTTGGTTCCTTTTGGAATGGTATTTTAGTAAATGAGTCTGGACAATTCAAAGTAAAAATTAAATTTGTTACTAAATGATAATGCATACATGAAAAACTTAAATGTAGTTTTATTGTGAAAAATTTTGTTCATCATTTAATTGTGAAACAAATGCAAAGCAAGAAAAAGAAACAATTTCGAGTTGTCTGGTGTGTCGAAACTGAAATGGATGGGAACACTGCTTTTGTTTTCATAATTATATGCAGATTCCCCATGGTGCCATTGCCGCTCGGTAGGCAGGAACACAGTAATGAATGTAACCCATTACGTGTTAGAATATTGTTAGATATTGAAAGGAGAGAAACATTTGTTTTGTTTAGGTACGATAAGCCAAGTTTTGTTTTGTAAAAAGGCATTTATGATTATTTTTGGCAGAATTTTTTTTTAAGCTATAACATCTTTCTCAAAAGGGTATTTTAAAAACAGAATATTTTTAGCTTACTTTTAAAGTAGTCAAAGTTATTTTGTTTAGTATTCAAAGTATATATTTTTTTTAACTCTTGAAGTTAAGAAAAACATCTCTTGAAAACAACTACCTTGACACATAAGTGGCTTTGCTTTACTTAAGCTTTAGGTTGGGTGTCGGAAGCACGTTACTCAGAGTTTTAGGGTTCGTTTCACTCATGTGCCTCACTTCTCCTTGGAGATGGCAACATAAAGGAATTCATCAGGGCAGAGGCTGTCGTTCATATTTAAGAGGAGCGTGGCTCTAACAAATGGTGTTTTCTGTGGCTTAGGACCTCCTGGACGACCTGAAGTCAGAACTGACTGGAAAATTTGAAAAACTGATCGTGGCTCTGATGAAGCCCTCTTGGCTTTATGACGCCTACGAACTGAAGCACGCCCTAAAGGTAAAGGAGGTCGAGGAGCGTTCCTCACGTGATGCCGTTCGTGTTGGTCATTACGTCACCTCGTTTTTTATGTTAAACTTATTTGCATGATTTCAGTGAGGGTTTCTTGGAGAACAAAACTGTAGGAGGCAATAAGAAGAAAAGGAGGGAGAAAATTACAAGTGTATCATTTAATCTTTTGCATAGTTAACTCAATAATAGTGGCTACATTAAATTTTAATGCTTTTACTACAGACTTTTATATTTTGTTTTCAGGCCTACTTTTGTGATTGTTTTTAAAAATGTTACAGGTTACGTATTGTATCTTTTAAAATAGCAAGTTGGCTGATTAGGGAACAAGGATATTGTTAATCATTTTAGGTTAAAAAAAAGCTTCAGAGAGAATTTTCAGATAAGGTGTTCTTATACTACACCTTTCCTTCTTTACTTCTAAACTAAAATAAAGTAGCTGGTAAACTTGTTGTAATTGCACTGTAGCAGATAACTGAATGTGTATTCCCATGACTACTGTTTGGAATATTGTGTAAATGTGACTCAATTGGAACATTGGTTCTGACTCATGGGACAGGAAACAAATCATAAGCGGTTAGATTGTGAAGGCAAGAGGAAACAAATTTGACAACAAGGAGGTTGTGGCTCAGGGATTCTGAGGAGTGGAAGGAAAAGGAGGTTTATCAACTTAGGAGCCTCTCTGTGCTTATTTTCTTCATTTTCCTGCAACGATTCTTTTGAAATAAACATCTCACCTTATTGAACAAAAGGGCGTTTTTGGGAAGTGCTTCTGAAATGTTAGTAGTAGCTGAAATTCTGCCAGACCATAAACTTAGGTGTTTTTCAGTGCTTGATTTTTGGTAAGAAACAGAAATACAAAGAAAACAAGGCTTTGAAATTAAGTTCAGCTCTATCGTTGCTTGTATCTCCTAATTTAGCAGTATTGATATAATCAGGAAAAGGAAAACTGACTAAAATTATTTTCCAAAAATCCAAAAAGCGCATCCCAGTTCCTTTTGCTGATTCAATTCCTAATAACTAAGCAATGCTATATTTATTGTACCCTCTGCTGCTGCCTGTGGATCACAGAACAGTTAATTTGGGGGCAGAGGTTTATGTTTTGAGGTACAGAGTGCGTAAGTATCAGTGCTCCTCCATGTAAATCTATGTGAAGTTTAAATTTTTTCTATTTCACCCCTTTTTTTAATTTTATGTTTCATTAAAATGTTTTACTTTTAAGCTATTTAGAATCAAACTGATAAAATTGCAAATTTACATAATCTATTATGTATACACTCATACATGCAGTAAACATTGTTTTTCATTAGACAGAAAGGGATAAAATTGCTTTTGGAAAGAAAATTAGTTTGAAATTCCTTATTTCTTTAACTAATAGAACTCATATACAAAGAAATGAATGTTATGTTGGATACTATTTCTATAATTATGCAATTTGGGTAACATCTATTCTAGGAAAAGCACTTTCTTTTTAATCTCATTGACATGTTTTTTTTTTTTCTGTTAAAAATAAATCACATAGGGAGCAGGGACAAATGAAAAAGTACTGACAGAAATTATTGCTTCGAGGACCCCTGAAGAGCTGACAGCCATAAAGCAAGTTTATGAAGAAGGTACGTGTTTCTAATTGGGTTTCCTTCGTCTCCGCTGTCGCTTTTTCGTTTCTCTCAAGTCAGTGCAGGTCTTCGCAGTTCCAGGAGGCAGGCCACAGGGGACTGCAGGATGAATGAATGTGGGGATGGGTAAGAAGCAGTACTCCAAGCCAGTTCTCTCCTTCAGTAGGGAAATGACCACCTTTTACTATAATACATGCACAACTATTTAGTATTTATAAGCTGCAGTCTATTTAGGGGTGACATGACTTAGAAAAACGTCAGTAGTTAAAGGGCAGTAAAATTCAAACTCTAGTCAAACACCAGAAATACTCAGTGGAAGAGTTCATTCAGGAAGAGAGGCCATCACAGCATTGGATGGACAGGAGCGGCTGTGTGGTGCCGTCAGAGCGAGTCGGGTCTGTGACGAGAGGTGGGTGTGGGAGGTGAAGAGGTAGGTTGGGTCACCCACTGTCTGCAGTGTGATGACAGCCGCACTGAGAAAAGTGTGCTGAGGGAGCAGAGAAGCAGACGTAGTGGAGGAGATGTTCATGTCCACTGTGGCGACGAAGAAGCACTTAGGCTGTCACGGAGGGTGTCCTGTGATTGGAGTCCAAGTTTGGACTTGAGCCAAGGGCACGGGCAGCTCCCGAGTGGGAGTGGAGTCCTGCGGGAACAATGCAGGGAAGGAGGAGGTTTGCATCGGGAGGCTGGTTAGGCGGCTGTGTGGGGGAGGGACGCTCCGGCCCAGCCTGGGTGGTGGGAGTGTGCGGGCAATAAATCAGAGGGAAGAAGTGTTTAAAAGGACTGGATGTTTAATTATAGATGGTGCTGGAGTAGAGAAGGAGTAAAAGATTCCTTCAAGGCTTTGTATTTGGGTAACTGATTGAAATAAACATGTAAGTTTTGTGGACCTTTTAAAATAGAAGTTTCAGGTTTTAAAGTTTGTCTGCTTTCAAAGAATGATGAAATATTTGAGTGCCTTAGGGTATTACCCCCTTCCTTCAACGGCAGCTGTCCAAGAGTGAAAGGGGCTGTAGACAGACTCCTCTGGTCCGGCTGTCCCCTTCCTGTGGTCTCATATTGAATAGTTAGAAACAGAGGTGGGAAGGGGCATATTTTAAAATACCACTGCTGTCTCCCAGAGTTAACTTTATTGGCCGCAGAGGAAAAATTTCTTACTAGGGGAAGGAGTGGCCGTGCCCAAAGAAAGGAAACTCAGATGATGGCAGACAATCGTAAACCATTGGAAAGAAAACACGACAAAGTGCCTTGTGTGTCTACAGATTAGTAACTACATTGGTTGAGCATTTCTGAAAGGCGGCGTCATGATGTAGGCTGGAGCCCAGTGCTTACGGGAGACTAATTTGTTTTCCTCCAGCCGCTCACTTAGAGCAATGCCTTTCGTCTTTCGAGCACTCAGAGATGGAGAATGGAACATTTGTGCTAATCAGATATGTCTTCCTGTGTGTCTCCTCCACCTGGTTAATGGGGCAGGACTTCTTTCCCTGGTTGGGAGACGCTGTAGATAAGTGTGCCATTCTTCTATTGCAGAGTACGGCTCCAGCCTGGAAGACGATGTGGTGGGGGACACCTCGGGGTACTACCAGAGGATGCTGGTGGTTCTCCTTCAGGTACTGGGTGGAGACTGTTTCCAGGCTGATTAAAAAATGTGAAACTAGACCGGTCTGAATCTGGTTAAGCACGGTCACTTAAAATTCTTTCCATCGTTTCTGGTGCTTGCTTCCTTGTGTCTGTGTGGTGCCTGCGTGTGTTTGTGTTTCAGAAGATCTGACCGGAACTCTTCACAGCTAACTCACAGTTTTTTCAGATTTCACTGTCCTATTTTAGAATTCAGAGTCAAGAGGGTCAGATTGGTTTCGGACAGTGCTGTGTGATAATGTGGAATATTGTAGGACTGATGTGATCTTAATCAAAGCCTGTGATTTTTAAGAGAAAAAGCTTTATGTGCATAACCCTCAGGTGGAACCATTTTTCCTTCTGCATGAAAATGCTCATGTAATTCAGTAAGATGACGTGTTATCTCTTATAGGCCAATAGAGACCCCAGCACGGCAATTGATGAAGCTCAGGTGGAACAGGATGCCCAGGTGAGCGAGGCCTCATATGTGATGCCCTTGTTATGACATGTAAATGAAGAAGAGCCCATGGGAATAAAGAGTCCTAATGTATGCGGAATAGCCTCTACAATGATCTTATTTGTGGGTCCCTGACAAATCATGAGACCCATGTAAGTAGAGGCCTCTCATTTTGATCTGGCCAACAAAATATTTTATCCAAAGCTGAAATGAAACAGATTACATAAATTGTGAGTCTCACCTAGATACCTTAGTTTTTATATGTGTGATTATGGAACATTCATAAAATAGAGAATTTTCCAAGAGAACGCAGGTGTTATTAAACCCTCTGCCAAAGAGGCAGTAGGTCTCTGGGCAGGAGAGGGTAAAGAATAAAGTGTTTTAGTGATATGTGGTGTTTTATTATATAATAGATGACAAATTGTGGTAGTATTTGGAAATCCCTTCACCTTTCCTTTCAGAGAATTCTAAGTAGGATTGCTCTTTTTGTTGGCTGATTTTTAGTGAGTTCCAAATGAAAATTGCATGTAAGTGTTTAAACCCTACTGTAGCCTCTGTGTGGTTTACAGCATCGTCAGATATAGAAATAAGTGTGAGGGAACTTGCGACAGTAGACTTGAGAACCGGAAACTGGCAATACAGGGATGACTTGGGTTCCTCGAATCACTTACGGCAGTTCTGCCTCCCTGGTCACATGTCAGGAAATAAAATACACAGTCTGATTGTCCGTCACGCACCAGTGGACAAGGAAGAGCCACGTGCCCGTCCTACTGACTTCTCTGTAAAGCGGCCGCTGCATGTGTGACCCTTCTGCTAACAGGAGAGAGGGGAGCAGTGTGATTCTTCTGGGCTGGCTGCTTTCCCAGTGGCTGGGGGATGCTGCCATCTCTGCCTGGCTGGAGAGATGGGAAAGGGAACGATGTCTCCTGAGGGCTGTCTGTGCAGTGTGACGCCTGCCTCACTGTCCCTTATAAAATGTGAACGTGTTGTGTCACGTCCCTGCTGAAAACCCTGAAATGCTTTGGTGGCTCCCACTCTCCTCAGGCTGACATCCAGGCCCCTCAATGTGGCTCATGACCTCTCCGTTACCTGTCTCTTGCTTTCTTAACTCCAGCCTGTCTCTCCTGTGCCTCTCTTTCTCCTGCCATCCCTTCCACCCTATTCACCCTATAGATTCTTCTTCAAGGGTCAGTCCTCAGGTTAGCTACTTCTCAGGAAGCCCTGCCTGACCCCCCAAGTGCCCCTTCCGGGGAAGACTGTGTGCTTGCACAGGTGTGTCACTGTCCTCCTCACCAGTCCCAAATCTCCGTTTACCCAACTGCCTGCCCAGGGCCCTGTGAGCTGTCAGTCCAGTTTGCATCCTCAGCTCCTGGCATGGAGTGGGTACTCAGTATGTAACTGATGGGTGAATCCGTGCGTGATTACAGTACAGGGGACAGTTTCCCTTTCATAGATAAGGAATCTGAGGCTCAGAGACTTGAGAAACAAGCCCATGGCCCCCCGATAGCAGTGGATTCCCAGCTGGGCCTGTGCAGCCTCGTGCCTTTCACTATATGACAGTCTCCGCATCCTCTGCGGGAAGGAGGGCTGATTAATACTGATGGGAAGCACGCGTTCAGCTCAACTCCCCGCGGGAGGGGAGGGGGCCGGAGCAGCCCCACAAACCCCCGTCCCAGCTGTAGGGCCTCGCTCATGCCGAGACCACCGTGCTTGCCAGGCACTGAGGGCTGTGTGCTCGGTGGGCACAGGCTGACACTCGCACCTGCTCTCAGTGGGCAGGACTCCTGGACGCTTTCCAAGGGCCAGCCCTGTGTCCTCAGGTGGCTGCCGAGGGCCGTTAGCGGGCTGAGGCGAGGCTCAGTGGGAAGGGGCTGGTGGACACCTCGTGCTCACCTGTTTCCAATGACCTCCCTGCTCAGAGCCCTCGCTGCAGGACCGTGCTCCTCAGACTCACCGCCCGGGACCTCGCTCCGCGGCAGGTCCTGCCTCAGTTGGGGCGGGGCCCCATTCCACTTTGCTCACAGCCCTCAGTGGGTGATGCCATGGGGTCCTGGGACCACACTGAGTACCTGGGGAGGCCGTATTGGTGTCACTTAGCTGTCATGCAGGGGGTGTGACCCTCCAGACCCCTGAAGGGGAAACTGCATCTGATCCCTGCCTTAGGAGTCCAGACTTTCCTTACCCTCTCGGTGACCAGGAGTGACCTGCATGCCACACTGGCCATTAGCCTTTGATTTTTAAACGTGTTGTTATTAATTTCAGCCGGCTGGAAGCAATGATTCTTTCAGCCTTAGAAAAAGGAACACACCCATTTATACCTGTGGCAAGGGCAGCTGGGCTGTTATCACTAACGGGAATTGACGATTTCGTAATTGAGAGTAAGTGCGGACGACTGAAGGGCCCTTTCATAAGCTTTTCCGTTTTTTCTCTGCTGATACCTGGCACTCGGCTTCCTGTCATTCCAGGACTTGATAAGCCTCCTGGGGCTGAACGTCCTGTAGCTGGCCCACTTCACTTCTTACGTTATGAGGGTGTCAGGCTGATTTCACCTCCCCACCATGTCCTTGTCTTAGGCTTTCCCGGGGAGAAGTTTGCGCTCTGGGGGGAGAAGGGAAGTGGGCGGAGAAAGGGGGTCGTGTTTACTGAGCACCTGCCAGTGGTTAGCTGACACTGTTCAATGCACTCGTAAGGCGTAGCCTCCATCAGCGACGCACTAGAAATGTCGTGCCCGCTCTGTAAGTCAGGACGCTGGGTCTGGAGAGGAGGTGAAGTGCCTCCTCTAAGACTCGCAGATGAGGACGAGGACCAAGACCTGCCTGAGTCCAGAACCTCTGTACTTCGCAGTGAACCAGAGGTTACCAAGCTGCTCAGGGCAGACTGCAAAGCCCCTTGGGGTGGTGTGTGTTGGGGGGTGACGTCCCCCGTCCAGACAGCTCCACGGACACGGGTGTCCTCATGTAGAGGAAAGGGCCCTCGTGTAAAAGCAGGACAAACAAACAGGTGTCTTCGCTGTCCCTGAAGATGCCGTCATTATACTGCATGGGATTTACTGAACAAGTTTTAGAATTGATCCCAAACGTAATTCTTCCGAGAAAGTCAGGAGATGATCGTTAAAAGAGCCATTTCACCAGTCATCCCCATACAGCAGGCAACCGCTATACCTGTGGGAGAAATTCCTGGACACCCAGGACCGCTGGGGAGGCAGGCGGGAGGGCCCCAGCCGCCCTGCAGTGCTTGTCGTACAGGGAGAGCCCCCGTGGGTGGTAAGCGTGTGTCACCTACATGGGAAGGCATACGGGCTAGAAAGCCGGATCTAAAGGACATGGGGACTCGCGGTCGTTTTTTGTTATTTACATTTTTCTCTGTTTTACAAGATTTCTCAATGAACATATGTTATTCTCTCCCCAGTTTTGAAGAGCATGCTTACGTGAACAGGGTTATATTGTTTGTGTCATTAAGATGAATTAATTTCAACATTGAGTGTAAAGATGTAATTCCATTTTTTATTCTCTGGAGATATAATTAAAAAAATACATCTATACCACCATAATTTATATTCTTAAACATACTGGGATTAAAATTTTCACATCCAAACACATGCTGGAGTTACTTCCTGTCCTTATTTGGTTTGCCACCTGTGGGGTGTGGGCAGCTTTAAGTAGCATTCTCAGCAAATTGTATTCATTTTGGCTTAACAGATTTACTTACCTTGAAATGAGTAACTAAAAGGGTAGTACAGGCATTTTATTGATTCTTTGGGTATTGATAAATTATCTGCACCTCAGTAAGTAGACTCAGATTTAATGACGATGTTTGTAAAAAAATTTTTTTCAGCAACTATATGAACACTGGAAAGCATATATTCTTTCCATGTAAAAAAGTAAATATGGAACTGAAACTATTCAACAAGGAAATGTTAAGTGCCAGGCCCTATCCTGCACCCACAACCTTTTAAAACTTCACTGTGATCTTTTAGAAATGTGAAGACTTTTTGCGGCTAGCTTTGGTTAAGCTGGCTTTCATTTGTAAAGAGAAAATATGGAATTACTTGGCACCCGGTGTTACCGAGCATGACTGAGCGAGCAAAACAGAAAAGGGAGACAGCTCAGCTCCTGGCGTTTCCTCCCCAGCCGGTAGGTGGGCGCGTCAGCAGAGAGCTCAGCAGAACTCTGCCCACCCTGACCGCACCATCCTCTTGAAAGCCTGGGGCTCTGGGCAGATGTTTTGGGGACGTTTAACCTCTGCCAGTGCTGTGCGTCTTTGCTCTGCCCCAGCGGTTTTCTGTGGCACAGCTCTGGCAAGCTGCGAGGTAGCTCCAACCTCAGCTCACTGCTGAGAGGAACGTTAGAACCCACAAGCAGAGGACGAGGGATCAGGTGAATTAATATTCAGGGAATAACACATAAGGGTGATTAAGAGCCTGGAGGTGAGGTGGAGGAGCCGTTTATTAATTGTGGTTGAAATCTTCACAGACTTTGTTTCAAGCTGGAGAGCTTAAATGGGGAACGGATGAAGAGAAGTTTATCACCATCTTTGGAACACGAAGTGTGTCTCATTTGAGAAGGGGTGAGTGAAAACCGTGTGTGTGCTCCAGATACTTGGGTTAATTTTGTAAGCGCAGGAGCCAGTGTGCAGGAAGGCCTGCTACCCGATGGGTGCTTACTGAACGAGTAGTGTTTCTATTTCTTCCTTTTGGTGACCTTGAGAAATCTCATTCTCTTCGTTGCTATTGTAGCTTTCACCAAACTATCCACCTTTTGCAATCGGGGTGACGAGGGAGCTAAGCCTCAAGATTGTTCATTTCGGTCACAAATCACTGAGCTGTGAGTCACTCCAAATACCTCCTCCTAGCTAGTGTAACCAAGACCTTATCTCTGGACATTTATCAGTACTTGGGGTATCGGTTGGAAACGAGGTCAGTGGCAAGTGACAGAAAACTCGACTAATAGTGGCTTTAAAAACTGGGCTCTGTAGGTCGGATTCCTTGACTAATTTGGCAGGACCTGGACTCTTTCTGTTTTTCGGCTCCATTGTCCTGGAGTGTTTTGGTTTTCTTTCTTATGCTCTGTATCTCATTGTCACAAAATGGCTGCTGCAGCTCCAAACATACCGACCATTTTCACAGCAAGAAGAAAAGAAGGGGGTAAACGAATC
>NW_017731351.1:6963496-6964480 GCF_001890085.2 Hipposideros armiger
TTTTCAAATGGCCGTTTCCGAAGCTGAGCAGACTGAGGTCTGAGCAGCCCTCACGTACAGTGGGTATGAACATGGCCAGGGAACATGTGCTTCCTGGTCATCAGCTTATGTGGGTGTTTCTGCTGGAATGGGAACGGCTCATGCTGCTGTGTGAGCCCCGCAGACAGTGAGCGTGTGGAGGGAACACCTGGACCACAGTGGCAGGAAGGCAGCCAGGGCTTTTCAGAGGTTAGACAGAGCAGGAGCCTTGTCCTCTTTGTTTGAATATATGGGATGAGAACTTCTGGCATGCTTGTACAGCTTATCGGGGATGAAGAAGGCTGTGGCATAACCACCCGAGCTGCCCAGCTGCTATAGCGAGAAGGTGCTTATAGAACAAAGGGGTGTTGGGGAACTCGCACCCCGTGCCACACGCCTGTGTGAGCAGAACCGAGAACTCGAAGGCAGTGTTTATGGAAGTGCTGTGGCCAGGAGACCTGCTGAGCTTTCGCCTCTGACTGGAGACCTGTATAGAAACAGAGCATAAGTGTTAGGCAGCCTTTGGTTTTCATCCACTTCATCTTTTTGATGCAGCGCCTGACATCATGTTACTTGTTTTCCTAGTGAAATCTATTCGGAGCATTCCTGCCTACCTTGCAGAAACCCTCTACTATGCTATGAAGGCAAGTGCAAACCTTGAATCTTCTAATTTGCCTATCTCTCTAGTTAGTACCTTTCTCCTGTGTAGTTATGTTTTACATGATTGACTTTGGGTTTTCCGTTTCCCCCCCTTTAAAACGCGTAGTTCAGTTCTGCTGAATTGTTTTGCCTTATTCATTTGCCCCAACTCAGGGAAGCCAGTTAAGAACTGACGTTTTTAAGCAGTGTGCCTCTCTCTTTCTTTTTAAAGGGAGCCGGGACAGATGATCATACCCTCATCAGAGTGGTGGTTTCCAGGAGCGAGATTGACCTGTATAACATCAGGAAGGAGTTCAGGAAGAACTT
>NW_017731351.1:6966537-6969682 GCF_001890085.2 Hipposideros armiger
TTCTTTCTGAGTCAGCTAGGATCTTGCTCTCCGATTCGTGCCGACCTGGAGCGTACCTGTGCTACTGCCACTAAAGTCTGTCATTTCCGTTGTCATTTAAGAGGTCAGACTGCCTTTAGCCTTTTTAAAGAGCTTCATTTATATTAAATTGATAACCGTATTACCTTAATTGGAACATTAGCCTTGAAATTGTGAACTCCTGGAAGGGTTATTGATCAAGTTTGCCACTAAATTAAACCTGAAAAACTATGGTGATTGCATTCGAAAGATTAATGAAAAATAAACATTTCCTTCCGCCTACGTTGTGTGTGGATGTGTGTTTAGGAAATTTATCTATTTAACAGTGGCATCTTTTTTCAAGCTAGTCAGTTGACAACTCAGTTTACAGTTGGCTTTTTGGGTGAAAACTTGAAATGCGACACCACAAACTGAATTTCCCCTGCAGTGTGGAATAAGGGGAGGTAATTAATGTGATGCTTCTGATGCTTAGTAGAAAAGCTAATTTTAAAACTTAACCTAAAAATTGAGAGTGCTATTTTTCTTTTGGTGTTTTCTTTTTAGTTCATGTATTTAAAAATTTTTAATTATAATTGACAGTCAATATATTAGTGTCAGGTGTACAGCATAGTTGGTAGACATTTATATAACATATGAGATGACCGCCTAATAAGTCTGGTACCCACCTGGCACCATACCTAGTTATTATAATATCACTGACTGTATTCCCTCCCTATGCTGTACTTCACATCCCCGTGACTATTTTGTAACTGCCAATTTATACATTTTTTTTTTTTAAGATTTTATTGGGGAACAGTGTATTTTTTCAGGACCCATCAGCTCCAAGTCAAGTTGTTGTCTTCAATCTAGTTGTGGAGGGCGCAGCTCCATGGCCCATGCGGGGGTCGAACCGACAACCGTGGTGTTATGAGCCTGCGCTCTAACCCACTGAGCTAACCAGCCACCCCAAATTTGTACTTCTTAATACCTTCCACCTTTTTCACCCAGACCTCCAAACCCCCTCCTATTTAGCAACCATCTGTTTGTTTTCTGTATCTGTGAGCTAATTTCTGTTTTGTTAGTTTGTTTTTTAGGTCCCACATATAAGTGAGATCATATGGTATTTATCTTTCTCTGTCTGACTTATTTCACTTAATACCCTCTAGGTCTATCCATGTCACAAATGGTAACATTTCATTCTTTTTTATGGCCGAGTAATACTCCGTTGTATAAATGTAGCACATCTTTATCCAGCTGGCCACAGAGGGTACTGAGGTTGCTTCTGTGTCTTGGCTGTTGTACATAGTGCTGCAGTGAACGCAGGGGTGCAGGTATCTTTCTGAATTAGTACCTTAGATTTCTTTGGATAAACACCCAGAAGTGGGATTCTGGGGTTTTGCTTATCCACTACTTTTCTATACATTTACCTTTTCAGTGAGATTTATACTTTCATTTGTTTTGTTGTTATTAATCAGTGCCCTTTCTTTTCAGCTTAACAAAGTCCCTTTAACATTTATTGTAAGTCTGATTTAGTGGTGATGAACTCCTTAGGTTTTTCTTATCTGGAAAACTCGCTCCTTCAATTCTGAAGGACAGTTTGCCGGGTAGTAATTGGTTGGTTTTTGTTTTTTGTTTCCCCAGCACTTTTAATATGTCATGCCACTCTCTTCTGGCCTGCACACTGTTTACTGAAAAATCTGCTGGTAGTCATGGGAGCACCCTTGTATGTAACATGCTGTTTTTCACTTGCTACTTTTAAGATTCTCTTTGCATCTTTAGCTTTTGATACTTCAATTATCATGTATCTTGGTGTGGGTCTCTTTGGATTTATATTATTTGGAACTCTCTGGGATTGTGTTGGTGTGTGTACACCTCTTAACATATAGACATCAAATTATATATATATATATAATTTATCCATCACAACCTTAGTGGCTTAACACGAATTACTGTCAGAGATCCGGAGGTCAGAAGTGCAGAATCAGTCTGACTGGTTAAGTCAGGCCGTGGCCAGGCTGTGTTCCTTGGGGGCGGGAGTCATTTCCTTGTCTGCCCAGCTTCTAGAGGCCGCCTGCACCCAGTGCCCCCTGCGCCTTTCCTCCTTCCAAGCCAGCCGTCAGATCACTCCAGTTCCTGCCTTCTGCCCTCACGTCCCCCCTGACCGCCTCTCCTTAGGGACCCTGTTTTGCATCGGGCCGCCTGGTAATCCAGGTTCTCACCCCATCTGAAGGCCACCTCTGCAAATGCCCTTTGCTGTGTCAGGCNCTCCAGCCTCGCCCCCTTAGCCAGACATAAACTGTGATACAAACTTAGTTTGTCCAGAAAGCTGGATTTGAATATAGCTGTGAAAGCATCCCTGTTCTGTTACTAGAGGGAGCAATAAACTTCACTGTTTTAGAGAGAACTCTGCCTTTAGGGGTAAAATTAGAAAGTCAGATATAAGTTACATTCCTGATGTTGAAACCGGAGGCCAAATGAATCCGGGGCCAATAAACCGACACAGGAGTTGGGCCATAGAATAAGCGTTTATTATCAGAACACCGCTGGTCTGAGAAGGCAGCGGGTTAACACCTCCCAAAACTGCCTTCACATTCTCAGTCCTGTTGGGGGTATTTAAGGGGAAACCTGGGCATTCCTCCAGAGGCTACGTGAGGGTTCTGGGGGTCCACATGGCACCTCCCCTCTGGCCACGTGATTCTCTGGTGGAGTCAGGGGCCCAGGGACAAGGATGGGATCAGCCTGGAAAGAGTGCTGGGCCACTGAGATTGTGATCAGTAAGCCTAAGGGTATTCATCATGTGTCCAGGTAATCTTCTAAAACAGGGAACTGGGTGGGACAGGGGACATTCCCTGACAGAAGAGGCCTCTGCTGTGGGGGTGCCAACCAGGCCCTGTTTCAGCATAATAGTCACAGAGATTACCTGCTTGGGAGAAAAGTCATATGGATAACATTTGTTGCCAGGTACAGTAGAAGTACCTTGTTTAGCGAGCATAATTTGTTCTGGAAACAAACTACTCGTATTGCAAGACATCACTTGTTTACCACATTAAAATGTATTAGAAATGTTGGCTCGTCTTGTGGAACACTCGCAAACCAAGTTACTCGCAATCCAAGAATTTACTGTACTTCTTAGTTTCAGTTTTCTGTG
>NW_017731351.1:6971742-6975541 GCF_001890085.2 Hipposideros armiger
TTTAAGATTCTCTTTGCATCTTTAGCTTTTGATACTTCAATTATCATGTATCTTGGTGTGGGTCTCTTTGGATTTATATTATTTGGAACTCTCTGGGATTGTGTTGGTGTGTGTACACCTCTTAACATATAGACATCAAATTATATATATATATATAATTTATCCATCACAACCTTAGTGGCTTAACACGAATTACTGTCAGAGATCCGGAGGTCAGAAGTGCAGAATCAGTCTGACTGGTTAAGTCAGGCCGTGGCCAGGCTGTGTTCCTTGGGGGCGGGAGTCATTTCCTTGTCTGCCCAGCTTTTAGAGGCCGCCTGCACCCAGTGCCCCCTGCGCCTTTCCTCCTTCCAAGCCAGCCGTCAGATCACTCCAGTTCCTGCCTTCTGCCCTCATGTCCCCCCTGACCGCCTCTCCTTAGGGACCCTGTTTTGCATCGGGCCGCCTGGTAATCCAGGTTCTCACCCCATCTGAAGGCCACCTCTGCAAATGCCCTTTGCTGTGTCAGGCTGTATAGTCACAGATTCGGGGACTGAGACACGGCCGTTCTTTTGGGGTGTTCTTGCTGCCTCCCCTTGACGGTTGCAGGGGTACGCTTTTGTGGTGTGCACAGCCTTTTCTCTGTTCGGGCAGGAGCGATGCTGGATGCCGTCGGCGTAAGCAGGACTTCCAGGCAACATGCCCTTAGCTAGTTAAGTTAGCCGACGTAAATGGGGGGAGACGGTTCCTTACTGGATCTTGCCCTTGAAACTGATTTTAATGAACAGGAGGAGCTTCTAGGATGTTTCCTTCCTCAGCCACACACGTTTGGAGCCTCCTGCCAACTCTGTGCAGTCTCCCTTGTGCCCAGTTGGTGGTGCTGTTGGCATAAGCTTCTGTCGCATTCAAACTGCACCTCTGTTTGCAAGGAACTTGGAAGTTTTTCAGCAGCACAGGGTATTTTTCCTACACAACAGTACTCAGACAAAAAGCAAATCTATTTTAAACCCCTCCTTGGTTACTTGTCTGTCACTTGGTGTTTTAGAGGCATCCTGTTCTCCCTGGTTTAGGACATTCAGTTTTGTTTTCGCAGGCGCTGGTTTGTTTTTTTCCCAATGATATTTGGTACTCTCATTAATTACCACCTTCTCCTGCTCCCAGCCCCTCAGCGGGCCACGGAGCACAGAGCCGTCTCCGTCCCTTGTTAGGTCTTTGGATGTGTTTACGGATGGTGTGCCTTTTTCTCCAATTTTTTACCTCACAGCAGTTAGCTACGCAGCCAGAGGTGCACATAGGGACACACATCCCCTCGTGCACCATGCATCTATCTGCCTTTTGGGTTTTGATATTTGAAATGAAGGAATGTTTTAAAAATATAAATTCACTTTTTAAAAAATAGTTATCTTGCTACACACAAATGTCTAAAACGACACCCATCAGGTCTCCCACTGACAGATTTGCCCTCCCAAATCCCCTGCTTTTGGAAGTGGCTCTAAAGTCCTGCTACCTACCAGTCTCAGAACTTGGGGAATATTTCTATATCCTCCCTTTGTCCTTCATGTTAAATTATGATCAAGTCCAAACAGTTGTTTTTTCGTCATGTCTCACACACTGGCCCCATCTTCCCATTCCTGCTGCTGTGTGTCGGGAACCAGTGACCTTCTCTGGAGTGCGGAATGACTTCTTGTTATTAAAGAAAACGTTTTGTTATTCTTATCAAAGCGATCGATACACCAGTTAGAGTCAGATAGCAGGAAGTGTAAGGAGAAGGGAAGTCCTATCCTGCCACCCACTCCCATTGCAGTGGGTGCAAAAGCTTGCAACATTTTTATCATTTTCCCAGGTGGTTCCATCCATCTCTCTGAGTGATGTATGTGTGTGTGTGTGTGCGTGTGTGTGTGCGCGCGCATGTGTGTACACATATATTCTATGATTTCCTCATTCATTCATTGACAGTTTCCCGGTTGGTTTCCTGCTGTAGTAGATGGCGATGAAGCCCGCACCCGTTCGCCTTTTGTCGCCTCTTCCCCCTGCTCTCAGCGCACTCCCGCTCCTCTTCTGACTTCCTCTCACGGGTACCCACATCGCCTCTCACGATGTGTGTGCACTTTCACTTCCTGTTCAGCACCTGGAGGAAGAAGGGTCTCTGGGCTCCTAGGCTGGGAGGCCAGGGCCTGGGGACTCTGCCCTCCAAGTCCCCTCGCCCCCTTGCAGCTGCCAGCTCTCGGCAGCTGCGGGTTTGCTTTTTAAATGGTCAGGGCTGACTGTCCACATTTTGTTCTATGACCCCAAATCAGTCTTCTGTCAGCGTACTGATTCTAGAACCTGGGAGCAGAAAAGCTTAGACTGCTGACTGATCCCTAACCTAGCTGTGTTCTGTGGTTTCACGTCCCTTCCTGGGTATTGGACCTCCCACCCGTATCTGCCTGTATTGTTTCTTCCGTGCCTGTAATATCCAAGCGTGTGTCAAGCCTGTGGCCCCTCCCCCACATTTTTCCTCCTGGGGCCTCCGATTTCTGTCTAGGCCACATGGGGACCTGTACATACCATCATGTGGTGGCTTAGCTCTCGTGGCCTACTGTACTCGCACTGCCTTTAGTTCTCCTCAGGTAGGTCTTTCAGTCTGTTCTTTGTGGAAGGGGTGGGGGTAGGGGTTTGGTGAGAGGGGTTCTGAGCTCCCGGTAACTGTGTATAGATGTGCCTTGTTTCACGTATAGTCTCAGTGAATTCTCCTGCCTCAGGTCCTGCATGCCACTCTCCCCTCCATGCTCCTTGGTATCTGTGAGTCACCAGCTTTCCTGGGGTGCCCCAGGCTGTCTCTCTTCCTCGGCAGCCTCTTCTGTGTATTTTCAGTTAGGGCGTCGTTGAAAGCCACTTCACCTTCAACTCTCCATTTCCCAGCAACCTGACGACATGTCTCTTCTGCAGGTGGCTTCCTTCCAGTTCTCTTCAGTGCGAGATTTTTAATGCCTCGGTTCTCATTTCATAATTGCTCAGGCTGCCACCTTGCAGTGGAAGTCCCGAGGTGACTCCTCAGGTGCCGTGCTGCTCACAGCGTCGTCCGCCGGGCCTGCCCGATTTCCCGTGCCCTTGTCACCCGCGCTCTGCACAGCCAGCGCCTCTCCTTTCCAGCCGTCGCAGCCCTGTTCCTATCACCAGGCCAACCAGGTTTTAATAGCACGTCTTACCTACATCGTGCAGTAGATGGAAATGTGTTGCTTTTTTTTTTTTAATTGGGGAATTGGGGGGATGGGAACAGTGCTGGGGAATTGGGGAAAGGGGAACAGACAAGTTGCTGTCCTTTTGGAGGGCAGTGTCACTGGCCCTCATATGTGGGATCCGAACCGGGGCCCTCTGGCGTCCCAAGCCAGTTCTTAACCAACACGCCACTCGGCTGGCCCCTGTTGCTTTTTTTTTTTAATCCTGTTTAGAGCTTTCCTCCAGCAGAGTGTCGGTCTTCATAGAGCATCTCTGAGCCTTACACTCGGCTCTACCTGGAACAGGACTGTGTAGGGAGCACTGGTACCTTTTTGGTAACTGAATTATTTCTAATTTTGATTAACAAAAAGCCTGTGTGTGTGTGTATGTATGTGTGTATGGGGTCAGAGAGACAGAGACAGAGAGAGGGAGAGAGAATAGGAGAAATTTTGTTGGTGGTGTGAAGGACTAGATTTATGTGCTTTTTTCAAACAAATGCTTTATCTTTCTAATGAAGATAATGAATACATTTGTCACAAGGAGAACACAGTGTAAGGTAGACATAAGCCAAAAACTACAGAAGCCACAGGTTATGGTATTCTCATTTCTTTTTAGTTAAAAT
>NW_017731351.1:6977174-6978332 GCF_001890085.2 Hipposideros armiger
GGTGGGAACTGCAAGTAGGGACAGACCAAGCCTGTCGAGAAGGGTCCTCTGTCCCTGAGCTTGTGTGGCCCCCTCACGCTCCTCTAAGGCATAGAAATACATGGTACTTACACCTGAAACTGAAAAAAAAAAAATTAAGACAAAACAACAACAAAAATATATGGTACACATATTTAAAATAAAAAATAGAATTTATTATCAAATTAGCTACATAGAACCAATGACTAACTTTCCATTTCTATGTTTACAAGAGAGATGGAATTTAGAAAAGACGTGAGGCTCTAGGCAGTAAGCTCACTTCAGAGAAGGACCTGCAGTGTGAGTCAACACCCTATTCAGGTTTTAGCATGGCCGCTGGGGAACACCGGTTACTTTTCTCTGAATTTCTTTGCTGAGAGGACTCTGAACCTGATCTGCGGGTGGCTGTCATTGCCAGGGCACTGGGGAAGCCTGCTGAGAAGGGAGCCCAGAAAAGAGCAGGGCAGAGGGGGGGACTATAGATAAAGTCCAGTGAATGCTCCCTGAGCAACTTGACCCATCCCTGCCCGGAGCCACCGCACCGCTGCTTAAGCCGATTTCTGCAGTAACCGTGAATTCTGACTAATGTACGGCTTATCTTCAACCAAGTATGGTGCAATACGAAAGCAGTGTTATTAGTTATTTACCCCTAGTCCAAGCTCTAGTAAGAGAATAGCATCATACAACATTTAGCTAATGCAAATTTAATTGAGAGAGAGAGAAAAAAAATACTGTGGGGAGGGGTTTGGGCGTTCCCACACAATGCTGTACTTTCAAGACATGTTTCCCTGCCGTGGGTGTTGGCAGGGAGAGCAGGTCCCTTCTTCAGCGAGGGCTTCAGCTGCCACAGGGAATCACAAAGTGAATCTTGACGACAACACAGTTCTAAAAAGCCTCTTGCTTTCAGATCTCCGGGGGACAGAAGGAAACGGGCATGCAGAGCCAGCAAAGGCCGGCTTACAGGCTTTAACAGTCTGCTCCAGCCTCAGCATATCAACCACTTTAAACCCAGTTTCCACCTAGAGCACACGCACCCGATAGCGTATGGGATGAGGACTTGGCAGTTTTCAGTGTTATTCTCGTGGTGTTAGTCCCGTCTGGAGGACGAGGTAAAGCTCCTCTAAAGACATCAGGAACTTC
>NW_017731351.1:6978786-6980208 GCF_001890085.2 Hipposideros armiger
GTTACCCACATGAAGACTAAACTCGTGCAGGGGGATCAGGGAGGAAGGGGAAGGGAAGGATGAGAAGAAAAGGGGAGAGGAGAGGAGAAGGAGGGGTACAGACGGGATCAGAGAAAGAGAGGAGATACTGATTTAGCACCGATAAACTTGCAGACTTTTTATATCTGAAAGTTTAGAACAAACTGATTTTCTTACAGCTAAGTTTTCTATCAACTCAGAAACAAAGTTGTGTTTTTCAGTACATACAGGGCGGGAAGCTTGCCTGGGGCAAGTGCAGAGCAGGCCTCTTGGTTTGGAGGAGCCTGGAGGACGATGCGTATCAGTCAGATGGGCCTCGGGGAAGGAGGGGGAGCCCATGGGGGGTGTCCGCACTCATTCTGCTAATGGGGATGCTGCATGTGGGAGGTATGTAACAGCCCCCCAGGGCCCCGGGCAGAGTAACAGCCTCCTAGGGCCCCAGAGTAACAGCCCCCCCCCGGACCTCAGTCAGAGTAACAGCCCCCCAGGACCCCAGAGTAACAGCACCCCCCCCAGGGTCCCAAGCAGAGTAACTCCGCCCCCCAGGGCCCTGGTTAAGAGCACAGTGTGAGTCTTGAGCCACACCCCGAGTTAGAATCCCTTCTCCACCCCAGTACTAGCTGTGTGACTGAGCGGCTCGCTTGCTGTCTCTGGTGTCTCGTGTAAAACGAGAAGATACCTGTGCACTTTATTGAAATGACATGAGTTCACACCTGTAAAGCTGTACCTGGACCGAGTCAGTACACGAACGATGGCCAGCAGGTAGAAAGCGTGTGATAAATACCTAATAAAAAAGGTGGCACCACCTGTGAGAGGGGTGAACTGGACCTTTCTTGAGTCATTGGAGAATGGTAATGCCAGGATCCCAATTCCGGCGGCTCTTTATTAAAGTGTAATCTTAAGGGAAATGACTTAACGTTATTTACTGAGGCCTAGGTCCTCTTTTCATGGGCACGTGACCAGGGGAATGCTGGCCGCTTTCTTGGTTTTTCTTGCTGTTGCTGCTGCTAAACACTCCCCAGGATAGAATCAAGATCTCACGTCCCGTCCAGCCCGGAAAGGAGGGGCTGGTGCTGGTGTTCCCCAGGCTTTGAGCTGTGAGGACCGTCTGAGTTGTAGCCGCTGGTCAGCAGGAAGGAGGCGGGATGGAGGTGGGGTCGGCCCTGAGTGGGAAGGCGGCTTCCCTGGAGGAAGGGGCGTGGGGCCAGCGGAGGGGAGGACATGGGGGCTTCCCCAGGGGCTGGGCTTGTCCCCACCCCGTCCCCCTCAGGGCCTGGAATGTGCAGCGCCTTTGATGGGGGCAGCTGACGGAGGGCAGCAGAGGATAAGGGTGGGGAGGTGCTGGAGCTGCCCCGTCACATGAGCCCCAAGCTGGCCTCTTCCGGAGAACTAGGGTGAACCACT
>NW_017731351.1:6982948-7030857 GCF_001890085.2 Hipposideros armiger
GGAGCTCTCCTCAGGGTTGTGTTTACAGAATCAGCCCGAGGATGAGATAATACGGTCCTCTGGGCCGAGGGGCACAGCTGCTTACTCTTATTGTACTTACTTGGTGAATTTCTCAGGCTCAGTGTCTGTCAGCGAGTGCCGCATGCATCTGGTCCCTCTGCGCTGCCCCTGCACGACTCGGCCGCAAGGGCCTCTGAGACTAACACAGAGTTCACGCCGCCTGCTGCGCTGTGAGTGACAGTGCTTTATCTCTGACCCGGGGGTCTGTGTCTTCGCCGGAATCTTTGAACAGTAAAAGGCCAACCTATTAGCTTGTAAGGAGGTTCAGATCCCAGACACAGATGGAGGGTTCTGGCTGGTCCTCGCGCCCCAACTGTGTCCGTCTTCCCTTCCGATGGCCGGCCCCGTGGACTTCAGGCACCTCACACGGAAACATCGGACTCGTCGAGATTGATTAACCAGATCCCACAATCAAGTAGGGACAGATCCCCCGAGCAATGCCTGTCACGTATATTTCCCAGCGGATATGCCTCCCTGATTCTCACAGCGTCCCTCACACCCAGCTCAGCCAGCCTCCTGAAGCTCCCTGCCTTTCCGAGTTTGGTATAAATGTCACCTTTAATGGCAGCAGAATATTTTACATTGAGCACAGGAGACATAATTCATAGACCTGACTTGTTGGCATAGAAAGTATTTGGGTATTCAGTGTAATTGTTCTAAATGCAAAAGGGATTTGTAAAGTTGAATTGAGCTTTGGGAAATAATCCTTCTCTTTCTGCAGTATTAATTTTAAATAAGTATCAGAACACCCCATTATGTACTTTCTGGTATTTCTGTTTCATTTGTTTAGAGCTGGACTACCTACAGTGCAAGCTTGGGGGAGAGAAAGAAAAGTGGTTTAAAATGTTGCAGGCTTTGGGATCAAGCTCTTGTTTGATAAGGGGAGAGGATACCGAAATGAGAGGACAGGGAGCCAATTCAGCAAAAAGCCCTCTCTAAACTCCACGGACATTTTCTTCTGTTTACTTGCTGGAAGACAGAACCATAACGTGTAGTCACCACAGACACAGCACCTGGTCTTCTTGGTTGTAAAGCAGTATGAAAATGCGCTTGGTGACAAGTAATAGCTGCAGTTTTGTTTTTTCCCAATTGGAAAGTCCACATGACTCTGTTCATTAAATAGGATCTTTAAAGAGGCAGAAAATCATTATTTGAATTTCTTTGCAATGAAAATGGCTATTATTTTGTTCTGTGCAATTCTGCTTTCCTGGAGGGGAAACAAAGGCCCTTTTGTAGGACGAGTCTCCCAGCAGTGTGCCAACCATAAAACGCTCTATCCTGAAATTGCTGGGACGTAATAACACCATTATTATTTTAAGTGAACAGCCTATTTGAGGTGAAGAATGTGACCCAAGAATTAGCTTTCCTACTGAGAAAGGAAGAGAAGTGAGAAACTAGACTGTTCTTCAGGGAAGTAATTACAAAGATGTGATTTACCGCTGTCCCCAGGGCCCAGCACCGTGCCTGGCACAAGGCAGGTTCTGACAAAGCACATGTTTAACAGGTGGGTGGAGAGGCTCAGAGGAAGCATCAGACTGTACACCTAGGGGACGGAGTCCTCCTGAGCACAGACAATCCAACCAAATTCCTAAATTCAGAATTTCATTCCAGCAAGGAGTCCTCAGTCTTCTTATGTACGATTTCCTGATATTAGTGCTTATTATTTTGATTTATCTTGCTCTTGGCTAGTATAGATTCAATGAGTTTGTTGAACAAAGACATTTGTGAAATATTTATTAAGTGTGTACATATCTGTCAATGTCCTTTTGTTGCCTACCCCATGAAAAACAACTTGGTTGCTTATAAAATTTGTTTTTGTGAAAAGTGGTAGATGTTTCTTTTTTAATTTTGCACGGTAGAAGACATAAAAAACTGACCAGTTTGTGTAACTTTCCCTCCTCTCTCCATTTCCATCAGCCTCGAAGTGTATAAGATTTTTAAATTTTAATTAAAAAATTTCCAGGATGTGTCTTAATTATGAATTTCTTTTACTTGGAATGAGGTGAGCTGTTTTAATCTGTGACCCCAAGACTCTTTTTAAAATTAGGTAATTGTTTAGTTATAGGTTTGAATATTTCCAGTTGTTTTGGTGTCTTCCTGAGGAAAAAAATATAATTCTTAGGTTGAATCTCTTTTCTCTGTCCTTCTTGGTTTTCATTTCGTTATCATTTTTCTTTGTGTTTTGAGATTATCTCAGATTTGTTCTATCTCATGTTCTCCAGTTTTTGTAATGTTAATTCTGATATTTTCTTCCTTGAATGTGAACAAGAAGTGTTATTGAACATTCACATTTTCTGTCATCTCTTATCTGGATACTTTCTTGTCTTGCCAGTTTATTTAAGGATGTTATTTCTTTATGTCAACTGCACCGTTTTTCATGGTGGTCATGGAGTCTGACCTCTTATAGAGAATGCCAGAAACTTCCATCACTTAAGAAAAAATGTCTGCTTGTTGTTTTCAGAAGACTGCAAAATCTTATTCCTGCTAACATAGGTAGTTTTCTCAAAAAGAAGTTAAGAAAACAAATGACAGTTCCTCAAAAATGATTCCTTGCTGGAAGTAATCCCACTACCACTAAAATACGTTGAATAAGTATTTGTGGAATATAGTTTTGTAAGGCTGCCCCATATATTAGTCTAGAAGGTGCATATGCCTCAATATAGCCTGACCCTAAAAATAATCTGTAGTTGGAGGGAAGAACAGGCTCTCCATGGCACTTACGTGACTCGCCAGCCGTGGCTGGGGTCAGGTTCATCCTTCGGGAAAGCTATGGCGTCCCCCTGAATGGGGCAGGCCTCAATCTTACACTGAAGATAGCGGGCCAAGCCTTCTCTGATGTCAGCTTCTTGGGGGGAAATAAAAAAGCCCTGGCTATGCACAGGACATTGGAAGGGTGGAGGCAGGGGTAGGAATTGGGAACTCACAGGGGGCCTGAGGCCTGTGTGTTATCTGAGCTGAGTCAAAGGCTAGGGCGGGGGGGAGTGAATGCACAAGGGGTTTTGATGAGGGTGAGTCCAGGTGACTGCCAATGTCCAGACACTTCCAAGTGTCTTGAGGCCTATGTCATTTCTTTAAACAAAAAGTACCGTGCCCTACTCCACGCAAAGCCCTCGGTGGCACACATTGTGGTCCCTGCAATCACATGGTTTATGACCGACTTGCAGTCAGAACAAGACATTAGAACCGCATAGCATCTTAAGCTCATACCTGTGGTGAGAAGGGCCGGGCCTCCTGCGCTCCCGGGTCACCCCGTGCAGCCCCACGGCAGCCCACACCCCGGAACGCGGCTGTATCTCCAGCTCTGACCTTCGCCCTGGGGTGGAAGCGTCCGTGCGGCTGCGCACTGGCTCCCACTGGGCCACCCCACTGCAGACCGGCTCCTCTCCATCCTTTTTCATTCCCGCCCTGGAATCGCTCTCCACAGACCCGCCAGAGAGATCTCTTAAAGCGCGAGACCTCATGCCACTTTGCTCTTTAAAAGCCTTCCAACGGCTTCCCCTACAATGAGAGCAAAACACAGTCCGGTCAGCTACAGTGCTTATTTTGAAACAGCGATTGGCTACCCAAGGAACACCTGGAGCCTAGGAGCGGTCACATCTGCGCGTGCGCAGAAGCCTCCAGCCCGCAGGCGGCGCGCGCGGGGCTGCAGCACGCATGCGCTCCGCCAGCAGCCACGGAGGAGCCGCACCTGTGCACCAGGTGTTACCTGTTTCGCCGGAGCTTTCAGATCACCCTCCACCCGCCAGACGGAGGAGCGGAGCAGCCGCCCTCCCGGCGCCAGCGCCCGTCCGCGAGCTTCAGGGCCTGTTGAAGGTGGGGTGCCTGCTTCCTGTAGCGTTTATGGACTTGTTCGTCACAAGTGTGCAAAACTGTGCTGTTTCTGTTGGGTTTCTCGCATTTTTCGAAGCGTCGCTGACGACATGTTCGCGTGTTTTATCTGTAGCCCTGGGTTGTCCCATGAGCCCTGTGGTTTTTGCTGTGAGAGGGTGCGTCGCAGCGTGGAGTTTGGAAACGCGTTCGCTGTGCGGTGGCCATGTTGACTGCGCAGGCTCCTGGCGGGGTCCACGCGGGGGCGGCCAGCCACTTCACCTGACGTGCCACCCCCAGATCTCCCTCTGATAGCTCCATACACGGCCTTGTGTTTTCCTTTTATCGAATTTATCACAGTCTGAAGTTAATCTGAAATATTTGATGATCTTTTTTTCTGTTGAATAAAATGTACGATCTTTAAGGGTACTTTCACCAACTTTAACAAGGCCTGGTACACCGTGGACAGTGTTAATATGTTTTGGGTGAATGAGTTAACGACAGGAAGGGAGGAAGTGAACATGTCATCATCCTTTTGCTCTACCAAAAACGCTTCTACAAAAATCCCACATAGTTTTGAGCTATCAAATCATGTCAGAAAAATTCTTAGACACGTTCTGTCAATCTTCTCCAAGCTTTCCCCGAAGGGAGCGGTGGCCTTTTACTAGAGTGAATACACACTAGGAAAAAAGCAATACTTGACCTTCGAAAGGTTATTACACACTGGCTCTGAAGTGTCGCGAAATCCAGGGGAACCAAAACGCCACTGTGGTCCCCTAGTCAAGGTGGCACTACCAGACGGTGGTCCAGTGCGAGGTGCTTTGGGCTCAAGGGCTCTGCAGGCCCCTGTGGTTATTTCCTAAGTCACTGAATGTACAATGTGTGCAGACATACTTGTCATTTTGAGGAATCGTCCCTTTGTTCTGTAACTCGTGAAGTAAAGATGGCAGGACCCCGTGGGTGTCCCTGGAACTTGTCCTCCCTGCAGGGTAGTCAGCGAAGCACCAGCATGTGTCTGGGAACCTGCATGGGTTGTTGTCACCATCCGAGACGTGGAAGATACAGGTAGAGTGACACACATCTCGTCTCCATGTCATTTTCTTGTTTGCACTCTATAGAAGTGGGGTGGCTCTTGGAGGCTGACGAGGGACTGTCATACGTTTAACCAGGTGTTGACCTCAATGGTTGCTGTGTGAGAAGTGGCGCCTTTCCTGAAACAAATCAGCATTGACCCTGGAGCTCTTTTGCGTGCTGTTTGAAAGGTCACATATAGATAGAAAGGTGTGAGTGAGTGCTGAGTAGCCAGAGGGCAGACTGCACCCGTCACTTCACATCGGTCCCTGCACTCTCCTTTGTCATGTTAGGGCTGGATTCTGCAAACAGGGTTTCTTTGCCAGCCGGTTGTCTGTTCAACTCTGACAAGGGGGGGGTTGGGGGGCAGTAGAGAGAGCTGAAAAGCTGGAGGAGAACCGAGGAAGGAGGCCCCTCCCGTTTGCCGTCAGTTGGTTCTTGTCAGTATCACAACACTCATTTTTCCATCTGAGAGTGACAGCTCATTTGGATGGAAGCGACTGAACCCACTTTGCAGATCTTCCGACCTTTGATGAGGTAGGTCTCATTGTGCCCCTCGGGGATGCCCGCAGCTGGCACTGAGCCTCCGCTCTAGAAGCCGGACTTGCTGCCCCATGAGGAGAGGACTTGCACTCCTCCCGACTCGGCCGCCTGCCCCAGCCCACAGCGTCCTCTTTCCAGACACCTGAGTATCAGCCCCGCAGGCCCCTCGTCCAAAGTTCTCACTATAATCGTTCCAACCTCTCCCTTTCTTTGTTCTCCTAAGCCTGGGGGGCAGCTGCTTTCTGCAGTTGCTAGCTAGTTTCATGACACCTTATTTTTAAAGTTTCTTTGTTTTTAGTTTTCTAGTTAAAAAGTTATTTTACCTAGTTTAATTCTTTATAGTTAACCCTCTCTGTTAAAATAACATGTGATTTTTGTCTCCCAACAAAGGTCTGTGTATATCAGTATATAAAAAAAAACAATACTGTATTCACTGGTGTTAACATTGTAGACGTTTAAAAAAATTCAGAAGCCTTAATGGACCAGTGCTTGTGAATTTACATCACTGCAAACCATTTGTGATTTTTTTGTTCATGCATCTTCCCATGATCAACCCTTGGAGACACGTGTTGCTCGTTATCACCTGGTTTCCAAGCAAAAGAGAATTTTAATTGATAGAGTTGGTATGAGGTCTTTCGTCCAACATTTCATATTTTCCAAATAGAATCATCCAGAATGAACAGAATTAGAGTGGGGCACATGCTCACATAGGTCAAGCAAGAAACACACTAGTCTAATGGATTGCTGAAGGTTGTTTTGGCTTTTGATCTCCGGAAACATAAAATAAAGCAGCATATAAATTGCTTCTGAGAAGTCAAGCTGACTGATCACCATTGTTTAAACTCATGAGCCAAATTTTCTTGTATTTCACCTTGATCAGCCTTGTTAAAACAAAGAGCAGGAGAACCAACGCGTGCACGGTGGTGAGTGCACAGACCAGGCCCCCGTGATGGTGGCTCAGGGAGCCCGTGATGGAGACTGTGGTCATAGGTGTCTCAGCCCCTGTCACTGAGGTGCTGGGGCCACACACCGTCTCCTCCTGAGTTTATGGGTGGGACCCGTTAGAGGTTTCCTTTGTGAGGGTCCAGGAAAGGCAGGAGCTGACATTCTGACAGGTGTCAACTGACAGACAAGGCAGAGCCCCAAAGCTGTACTGTGCTGTCTGTCCTTTGAGAAAATGTCTTTGGGAGCCTCCAAGCTGCTCAGATTGTCTTGTCCCCCAGCGCGTCTTTATTGTATCGCTCCTGACGCGGGGCCTTCCGGATGCTTTGGCTGCCGGAGCACAGAGACAGGCGTGATTGCGGCATCAGCTTGCACTAAGGGAGTGAAATACAGGGGCAGCAGTTGACATCAAATCTGGTCTGCCAGGTTCCTGACAGCTTTTAAAATTGTACTGGACACTGAGTCTGTGGCAGGGAGGAGATGTATGGAGCTGTGCTCCCAGCCTGCCTCCCTCGCCTTTAGCTGCCAGCTCTCCTGGGAAAGTTCTGTCTGCCCCAGCCAGAGCCTGGACTGCTGCCCCAGTGCAGCAGCAACGTCGGGGGGAGGACTGGAGAATCTGAGAGAACCAAGGCAGGGGGCAGAGATCTTTAAAAAGACACAGAGCGGAGCTTAGAGAAGGTGTTGGGTTTGGCTCTGAGGGGCTCTGCTCTGGGTGTCTGTGGAGTGGGAGAGGCTTTGGGAGGCAGGAGGCATTTGAGAAGCATTGCTGTGGGTTATGCATTCAGCCGCACTTTATGGTCTCGGATGCACGTGAAGGTGGGGATTCCTCTAAGGTGCTCCTGGTTCCTGGGCTGTGCTTCTCGAGTGACTCCGTGCGAGGCCCGGACCTAGGTTTGGTTTCCGCTAGGGCAGTGTGCCCTGCTTGTCCTCATCGTTATCATGTGCAATCCGGGAACAGCAGAGCCGCGTGTGCAGCTTCTGTAGTTCAGGGCTCCTTTTTCAGGTGTGGCTTTATTGTAGTTTCAGGTGTGGCTTACTCTCCCTTTCTCTTCGATTCACTGTAATACAAATAGGTTCCCTGAGAAAACCAGGTCTGGTTAGGACAAGCATTGTGTCTCCATCATCAGCAGACATGTGTAGGCCTTTTGAAATCGACAAGCCCACATTCAGTGGTTTGTAAACCGCTGCTCAGGGCAGTGCATGGGCCCAGGCCAGGAACTCCACATCTCTGCAAGTCTCTCTCCCCAACCTCTGATATTCCCATTGATTTGGTCATTTTGTGGCAAACGGTCTCCTTAAAATAATCCCCTGTGTTTATGAATATCCCGACTCCCCCTGGTCCCCGGTCTGAATAATCGGGCACTTTCATGGCTGTAGCTGCTGTCACTGCTGCAACTGTTATCTAATATGGTTGGCTAACCTTTTAGTTAGATGATTGTTTAGAGTTTCAGGTACTGAGCTAAGTGCCCTACACATGGTCTCATTTACATTTCTAATTGTGTAACTTCCTTCAGACCCTTATCCATCTCCTTCCCTCCCTCTCTTTCTCTTTCATTCATTCACCTATCTACCTATTCATTTTTCAGCAGAAGCTTCTTCCCTTTATTTCAGTTCATTAATAGGACACAGAGTGCCGGCACTTAGAGGGGTCCAATGTTGCAAGGAGCTAGCAGCCAGGTCTGCTCACTTAACCCTCAGTTGTCCCTGCAGGGTAGGCATTTTGGACTGTACTAACTCTGGAAAGCTTAACTTGTTTCCTGTGTTCACAGTTAATGCATATTAGGACCAGTGGTTTTTTAAAATACATAATATAGAAGTTCCTATTTTAACCATTTTTAAGTATGTAATTCAGTGGCATCGGGGACGTTCACATGCTGTGCAGCCATCACCACTGTCCCTCTCCAGGTGTGTTCAGCATCCCACACAGGCTTTCTGTCCCCGCTCAACAATAACTCCTCATTCTGCGCTCCGCCCACCCCCTGGCTACACTCTTCTGTCTCTGGGAATTTGATTCGTGTATTAGCAGGGATCTCCAGAGAAACAGGACCAACAGGACATAGAGAAGTCCCACAATCTGCTGCCTGCCAGCTGGAGAGCCAGCCACTGGTGTAGTTCAGTGCAGCCCAAAGCCCTGAGCACTGAGGCGCCGGTGGTGTAAGTTCAAAAAATGTTGGTGTGCAGGCATCTGTCTGAGTCACTGCCTTCAGTTACTTTGGGTCTATACCTAGAAGTGGAATTATTGGACCATAGCTCTGTGTTTCCCTTTTTGAGGGTCTGCCCTGTTAGTTCTCACAAGGACCGCACCAGTTTACATTCCTCCAGCACGCACAAGTGTTCCATTTTCTCCACATCTTCACCAGCCTTGTTATTTTCTGTTTCTTTTTTTTGTGATAATAGACATTCTAATGGGTATGAAGTGGCATCTTGTTATGGTTATAAGAGTATTATATTACATTTCCCTAATGTTGAACATCTTTTCATGTGCTTATTGGCCATATGTGTATCTTTGGAGAAATGTCTATTTCAGTCATTTGCACATGTTTTGAATTGAATTGTTTGCTGTTTTATTGTTGGGTTGTAGGAGTTCTTTATTTTGAATATTAATCCCTTATAAGAGATGTGATTTGCAATTATTTTATCCCATTCTATGGGTTGTCTTTTCACTCCTTCGATGCACAAAGCTTTTAATTTTAATGAAGTCCAATTTATTTAGTTTTTCTTTTGTTGCCTGTGCTTGTTGTGTCTAGAGCCAGGTTTTAAAGCTGGGTTAGCTTATTTTTAAAACTTAAAGCATCACTTAAATTGCATCTTCAAGTATAAAAATGGACTTAGAAATATGAATTTATTTTGATAGAAAAAAGATTTGATACACTTTATTAATATAATTAACTTGACTTAATTAGGAAGAAAAATTCCATGTATTCAAAGATTCTTTTGACTCCCTTCTCATTATAAAGCATATTTGCTTTTGACTTTGCCTATGATGAATATGCAACTGTCTATGCCTATTATAAATATGCAAGAGTCTATGAGAATAACAGCATCCTTTTACCTATCTCTATTAGCCCCACAAACCCTCTCAGGCCAATTGGGAATTGCAAACACCTGCTAATAGAAGAAATCTCAAAAAAACAGTGGTTTAAAAAAGATAGGGACCTTGCTTTCCTCTCACTGGGCGTGAAGGCTGGAATTAGCCAGCTTTGGACTAGATGGGCGACTCCGATTCCATCAGCAACCCAGACATCCACCCTTCCTGTTTCTCCATCGTTAAAACTGTGGCTTCATCTTCAAGATCATTCCATGACCACAAAGGGGCTCTAGCCATCACATCTGCATACTAGAAAGATGCAAGGGGAAAATAAAAATGATATCCTTCTAGATGAGTCAGCTGTTTGAAGAACTGCCTCTGAAGCCCTACCCAGTGACATCTCTTTATATACCACAGACCATATCAGCAAGGGCGGCGGGGAGATATGGGACCATAATTAAGTTTTAGCCAAGCTCATTGCTGTCGTTATAGACATTTTTAGGTGCTTTGTGTAAAATTAGGTTTCCCAAATTGTTACTCTTAGGGTGTTGATACCATTTTTTATGTACGAGGTATGATAAAAAAATACAGTGAATGTTTAAATTAAAAAATGTAGAAGACAATTTGCCATTACTCCTCCTCAAAATACTCCCCCTTGCTTCGAACATACTTATCTCATCGTTCTTGCCACTTTCTGAAGCAGTTCTGGAAGTCCTCTTTCGTGAGTGTCTTTAGTTACGCAGTTGTGGCTGCCTTGATGTCCTGAATCATTTTGACTTTGGGGAAGAGCCGGAAGTCGCACGGTGCCAGATCCAGTGAATAAGGTGGATGAGGACACACTGTCATGTTTTTATTTGACAGAAGTTGCTGTAGCAGAAGTGATGTGTGACACGGAGCGTTGTCATGATGGAAGATGAAACCGTTTGCCCATTTCTCAGGCCGTTTTCTATACACATTGTGTCTTAAATGCCTTAATTAGTCCTTAAAATATTCAGAGTTCACCTAGTGTTCCTGGGAACAAACTCAGCTCGCACAATTTCATCAAGGTAAAAAAACAATTAATTAAAGAGCCCTGCCTTTCCATTGGATGGCACTCGGCAGCAGCATTCACTATATTTTTTTATCACATTTCTATTCAACAGCTTTCTGGAATCCTCTCACCAAAGAAGGTAATTTCTCTCTTCCATTCCTGATAAGCCAGCCTGATCTGTAAACAATAGTGCCGTCTGTTCCCTGCAATGCCTCCCCAAAAGTATGGTGGTTTTGTTATAAGAAAGGGAGAGTAGCTGTTGAGTCAACCCTGCAATGCCTCCCCAAAAGTATGGTGGTTTTGTTGTAAGAAAGGGAGAGTAGCTGTTGAGTCAACAACGAGCGGCCCTTCCCATACCTCCTACACACAGAGTGGTGTCATCCCAAGACCCCTGGGCATTTTGGTTCTGTTGTCTGTAGCTACGTTGCAAAAACATTACTTCCGTCCTCTCTTCTTTATCATCAAATGGTCTCTTTCTAATCAATTTTTATGTTTATACTACAATTCACAATTTGTAGGTTTATCCTTAAATCAATTTTCTTTGTTCTTTTTTCCCCAGTTGAAATGATATGTAGACCACTTGATTTTTTTTCTTTCTCTTTAATCATTCCTGAATCAATTCTAATTTTTTTTAGGTGGATCAACTCAATGCAGGTTGATGGGGGGTCCTCATAGTATTAGGGAAGTATACCTAAAAGGCAGGTTTTTTTCAGAGCACCAGCTCAGTGCGCGAGGAATAATAATGGATTTCAAGAACAGGAGTACATTTTGATTTTTAAATATCCACTAAGGTTCAGAAGGCAGACATTTTGTTTTTGTCCTTTCATATTTGGCAGAAGTCTAAGTAAATGGTTTATAAAAGTCTTGTTTCCCACTTGTTCACCCTCCACGTCACTGTACCTACTTGTCTGCCCTCATAGGCTCAAAAAAGTTCTGGTCCTGGCAGGAATTACACAAGCGCCCACCTCAGAAAGTCACACTCCATTCTTTATATGGGACTCTGTGACTGTCCCCTCGTGTCTTGAGCAAATGCTTTGTTTTCTAGATCCCTAGCAAGAGTTCTTGGGCAATTATTTCTCTGTCTTATACTCCGAGTTACTGTTTTTTGTTGTCTGACCTGATTTTTGCCTTGTTTTTTGAACTCATTGTATCCAGTTCTACCAAGTTTGCTGATTTTCTTGAATTTTGTCTGTGATGAAATGACCCTGGACTTGATTTTCATGTGAATTATATGCATTTAGTTTTGTTGCATGTTTCACATATTGTGTATTGGTATAAAGAGATTTTTTTCCCCAATGCATTTCTAGGTCAGAGCTCTAAGTGAGCCTGCAGGATGATTTCATGATTATTTATGGTTGCTTTTAAGATGGGTTAGCTGTTCAAATTGATGGCTGCCCGATGGGAGGCGGGTTAGGGGGAATGGGTGAAAAGGTGACCGGATTAAGATGTACAAATTGCCAGTTACAAAAACAATCATGGGGATGTAAAGTACAGCATAGGGAATAAATAAATAAAAAAAGATGGATTAGCTGTTGTTATTTTTATTTGTTTGTTTTGTTTTGCTATGTTTTCAACTTTAACTTCATGGAGAACTGAGATGATGGATTAAAGCAAAAGTGTGCTAAATCTTTGTAGGCCTCCTAATTTTTGGCTTGCTTAAGATTTTTCTTGACTCTTACTTTTGTCTTTCTGGAGGTTTTATATCTCTTCTTTGGTATGTTTTAATTATCTCAGTAAACAGGCCATAAGGATTTATGGATTCCTTCATGCTACTCTTCTATTTTTCTAACTTTTGTTTCTTTGTCCTTAATCCTTGAAGGACTTCTGCCAAGCTTTCCACATATTGAGCCTTGCTCTGTAAGGACTCAAGCATATTATTATTTTTTAAAAATATTTGTTTTTTTATTGTGGTTAAGGACACTTAACATGAGATCCACCCTCTTAACAGATGTTTAAGTACAGTACAGTATTGTTACCTCCAGGCAAAATGTTGTGCAGAAGATCTCGAGAAATGAACCATTGTGTGTAGCTGGAACTTCATACGCCTTAAATAACGACTCCTCGTTCCCTCCTCCTAGACACTGGCCACCACCATTGTCCTGTCTGCAGCTGAGTGTGATTATCTTTATATCTTACGTAAGTGGCACCATGCAGCATCTGTCCGTGCTGGCTTATTTCACTCTAGGTTCATCCATGTTGTCTCAAATGGCACGATTTTCTACCCTTTTAAAGGCTGAGCAGTGTTCCATTGTATGTGTATATCAGCTTTCCTTATCCAGTAATCCATTGATGGGCATTTTGGTTGTTTCCACATATTGGTTATTGTGATCGGTGCTGGAGTGAACCTGGGGGTGCAGATATCTCTTACAGATAGTGATTTCATTTCCTTTGGGTAAACAAGTACCCAGAAGTGGGATTGCTGGGTCATATGTGGTTCTATTTTGAATTTTCTGAGGAACCTCCATATTGTTTTCCATAGTGGCTGCACCGCTTAACGTTCCCACCAATACTGTACAAGGGTCCCAATTTCTCCAAATGCTCGGTTTTCTAAGGGCTCCTCCTTGGTCTTGTTGAGACTAGTGTGCTGCCCTCGGACCCTGAATCTCTGCCCCTAGTGCCCAGTTGCTTTCACTCAAACCCATTGCCCCCTAGGTTGTCATAACTCTTTCAAAAGTCCAGGTGTTGGCACATTTTTCTTGATGTTTCTCCCTGTATGGGGAATGCACTCTGAGTCAAATTTAAATGGTGTAATCAGAAAGCGCGAGGCCTCGTTGCCGCTGTTTTAAGGTCTCCTGAGATCTTCTCCCCTTGTGCTATGCTGTGCTGTGGAATTTAATGGCCACAGAGAGAGTGAACTTGCGGAATCATGGATCGTTTCTTTGCAGCCTGAGCAGACGGCCCCTGGACCCGGCGTCTTTCCGACCTGTGGCTGATGTATGGAGACACATCCACCCTCTGCTTCACTGACCTCCCCATTTCTTCTCCTGACGGTTGCAAGTTGCCGGTGGTGGTACAGCTCAGATCCGTGGCCCAGAGGGACTTCAGTCACTCTTGGATTTGCAGGCCTGTTCTCACGATTTCCCTCTTTCCTGCGGTCTCCCTGGAAGGGAGTGCTTTATTCCCCGAACAGGCCATGAGGAGCTTCCTGATAGGCAAGCCTGTGCCCAGCCCTGACAGTGCCCGAGGCCTCCCGCTGGGACGGTGGCACTGGCAGTGCTGCCTTCTGTCTGGGCTGCTCAGCACATGTGCATGTGAGCTAGGGCTCTGAAGTTGTACAGGAGAGGGTTTCCTTTCATCCGCCGGTGAGGATGTGGTTGGGGCTTCCCTTGAAGGCAGAGTAGGGAGCCTCTGGTCACGTGTCAAGTGCTTGCTGATCAGCCATTGGAGGGTCTGTTTGTCACTGTTTGCCAATGTTTAGCATTTGCCGTATCTTTCTCTATTAAATCTTGTCATTAAAAGCAACCTGTCATATTGGTGATTCAGCAACATTTCTTGCACAAAGATATGAAGGAAATTACAGAATGCTTATAAAAGACTGACTGAGGAGTTAAAGGTCGGGGGGAGGGTGATTTTATAGTTACTCCGCAGGCACCCTCATTTGTTGGATAAAAACATAACACTCAGGGTACTAGGCAACAAAGGGCAACAAGTCTTGCTGATGGGTGCTGCTACCTGTTAACAAGAGCCATTGTTATATTTATTATATTCACTTCACTTCTGTGACAGCTTGAGAACCCTGTAATCGCGTGTTGAAATGTTACCCAACCTTAGAATTCTCTAGAACACTGCTCTTCCGGAAATTGTGGCGCTTGAAAATGATGGCGGAATATCTCACAAGGTTAATAGGGTTTGCAGAGAACCCAGAGCTGCTGCATTGACTCTGATCTCGTTTATCGTCTGTGTTTTACCACCTAATGTCTCCCATTTGGAGCTATTTCTTGGCTTCCATGCCTTCTTTATTCCATTCCGGTTCTTATAATACTCAGTTCCTTCTCAAATGGAAATGGACTTTTGTTTTCTGAATAAAAATGTAATACAGTCTCGTTAAAGGGAATTCATCCCAAAAGCCCCCAAAATAAAAAGATCAAATAAATACTGTTCATGTAATTGGAAGCTTAATACAACTCTGATCCTTATGTGTACATCAAAACATCTTAATTCCCACATTAGAGGAAGACCTAAAACTCTTAGCTGACAGTTTAAACAATTAACATTAAAAAAATTAATGTTAACACATTGTGCATATAGCTGGTAAGACAAGGTTGATATTTTTAAAAGTTAACGACTATTAACAATAGTGAACAGACTGATACGATGGATCGGTGAGTCCTGGCTAAATATCAAATCGGCATTTAAAGAAGGCTCTAATCCTTCCCTTGGAAAGAAGATGAATTTGAGGCACTTACAAAATACTGTGAAACCACTGCATGCCTTGGAGCTGTCACCATAGAAACCAAATGTATGTTAGTGTGATGGCTGATTGTATGTCATTGTGGCTAGGCCACAGTGTCCTGCTCTTTGGTCAAATGCCAGTCTAGATGTTACTCTGGAGGTACTTTTTAGATGTGACTAACATTGAAATCAGTAGGCTTTAAATGAAGCAGATTATCCTCCACAACATGGGTGAACCTCATCTATTCCGTTAAAGGCCTTAAGAGAACAAAGGCTAAGATTTCCCAAAGGAGCAGAAATTCTCAAGAGTATAACATAGAGACCCTGCCTGAAAGGCCGGAAGCCTGCTGCTCTGTGGAATTTGCAATTAAGACTCTAACATCAACTGTTATCTGGGTTTCCAGCCTGTTGACCTGCCCTACAGATTTCGGACTTGCCTGCTCCCACAATTGCATGATTCCTTAAAATCAATCAATCAGTATCTCCCTCTCTGGCTCTCTCCACCTCCCCCTCTAACTATCCTTCCATCCATCTCCATCCATCTCCATCTGTCTCCATCCATCTCCATCTGCCTCCATCTGTCTCCATCCATCCATCCATCCCCATCCATCCATCCATCCCCATCCATCCATCCATCCCCATCCATCCATCCATCCCCATCCATCCATCCATCCATATCCATATCCATATCCACCCATCCATCCAATTGGTCTGTTTTTATAGAGAACCTTGACTGATAGTGACTAAGGTTGGTGGAAACTCTTTCTCAAGATGTCCCAGGAAGGCTGACCTTGGACAAGTGGGCAGTGGTAGTCCTCAGCAGACAGTCCCCGTAGAGCCTGGCTACCTTACCTCCCATCCCTGTTTCTGAATATCAATTTGCATTTCCTTATTACGGTGTTCAGGAAATGCTATCATTCCTCATGAGCCCCATCAGCCCAGCAGTTTACCTGAATGACTGACCATCTGTGGTTTATACTATGTTTTCAGAGGCTTGCAGAGGATTTTCTGCAGTTTCTGTTTTCCTGCCGAGTTCCTGGTAACCCCAGGAAACAAGGCTCCATGGAATTGATAGGCAGTGACGCGTACCTGTGGCTTTCGGGCTCCTCAGTAGCAGCTTTGCGTGGGGACCATGCTTTCATTTTTGCACCCAGTGATAGGAGATAACCTCTCTGTACGTTCTTTGCCAAGTTAAGATGCATAGCTGCCCAGTTCTGATTATCTTGAATTCATAGTTTCCATGAGGAAATGAAGTTTTCGATGCTTTGTCCCTCTGTTCTATTTTAGACACCCAGCACATTATCAAAAATACTTATTTCTTAGCCTCTTTCCTTAATTGGAGGCAGGAACAATGGCATGCTGAGCTTTGAATTTCTAGAAGTGAGCACAGTGCCTGCCAATAGCAGATATTTAATACAATTTTGAAAGAGTGATTATCAGTAAGATTGAGCATGGTATAATATATTGATTGAGAATAAGCAATATTTAAAAATTTTGAATCAATGGATAATGTTATCTGTCTCAAGTCAGTTTCTTTCTTAATGTTTTTTTCCAAGAAACTTTCTTTTGTGATGTCAAAGAGCAGAAAACAACAGGTCATGAGGGGCCCAGTGTATTTTCTCCTCCACGCAGCGGCAGCGGCTGTCTGGCTTACTTACCATTTCTTTATTTCTCTGGATAACCCGACGAGTTTTGAGTGGCAGTCAGGAGAACTTACCACATGCTAGGAGTCCAACTGCAATCTGATAATACTTAAAATGCACTGAAATGTACTTATAAACAGAACTCTTTAAATTGTGTTTACTGTAGAACAGACCAAGTAAGTGCATACACCCCCACATCTGATATTGCACATGGCTTATTCTCTGAGGGAGTCCCGGGGAGAAATATGACCTGCTGACCTGACTTCAGATTCTAAACGACAGGGTAAAACAAGCCACTGTGTGGCAGACTCACTGCTATGGTATTCAGTTATTCTGCCAGAAAAATGAGCATTTGAAGAGAGGTCATTTATTTTGGACAAAACTATTCTTTCAAGTTATTAATTATTTTTTTGGTAGATGAGTGAAGTTGGAGGATAGGCAGTGATAGGGCAGACAAAGATCCTGAGGCAATCGCATCTAAATTTTATACCTTCTCCTACTGGGAGCATCTCATAGCTTCTTAAGTAGCCATTGCCCAGACATAATTAGAGACAAGATACTGTAGTGTCTAGAGGAAAGTTACTGATTGCTAGCAATACATTACCGGTGAAAAGTAGACTAGGAGAAGGTAACTATTAAGTCAGCCAGGACAAGAAAGTTGGGGGGCATAGGAAAGAGATTCGGAAATGAACTCTGTGTGGGACATAGCACACTGAGCACCTGCATCAGAACAATGGGATGAGGGCAAACGTCATGCTCATGGCTAATCAGCCATCCGCTTCAACAGCTGGGGGCCAGCAGGACCCTGCAGGTGGCTGGGTGTCCTGGTGCTGTCAGAATCTTTGGGATGTCCCAGGTCCTGATCCTAGAGTCTTGGGAGTAAATGGGGACACTTTTTCTTACACTTTCTGTAATCACCATGGAGACCTAGAAGGATTGATTTTCTTTGGATCCACCATATCGAATACCAGACTGAATCTCAGGGAGTTAATTGCAGTAAACAGCGAAACTGGAAAAAAAAAGAGACATGTTGACCAGTAAGTGTTAGGGAAATTGCAATTATTACCAAAATAACTTCAAACCCAAATGTTTGTACAGATGCACTGAGTGTTCAAATAAGAGTAATTCTTTTCTTATTTACGTTATTTAGAAACTAAAAAAGGAACGAAGTTGCTCACCTTATTTTATGAGGCAAATAAAATCATGATTTTAAAACCAGAGAAGAGTAATGCAAGAAAATTATGGACCCTTTTCACTCATGGTCATAGAAGCAAAAAAATATGAAATAAAATTAACTAACTGAATCCAACTGTGTGAACCAGAATGCATGATCAAGTAGGCTCTATTTTAGTTATGCAAAGGTGAGTTTTCCTTTAGAAAATCTATAAATGTAATTCACCACATTAAAATATTAATGAAGAAAAATAGTGTTCTCCCCTAATACAGAAAATGTACTTGAGATGGTAGAATAGTTATTTAAAATACATTTTTAAAGGTAGTTAGGAATAGAAGAGAGCTCCCATATGTGGTAAGTTATTTGTCAGAACCTTACAGCAAATGTACTTGTACCCTTATAGTTGTGTGAAATGATGACACACACACACACTCACTCTCACACTCTCACACTCACACTCTCACAAGTGCACGTGTAACTGATGAAACAGGAAACAGCTCCGGGTTGTACCAATGTCAGTTTCTTAGTGTTGCTATGGCCCTGCGGTTGGGTAAGATGTTACCATTGGGAGAAGCTGGAGAAAGGCTGGGTAGGACTGACTAACCTGTGAATCAGAATTATTTCAAAATAAAAAACACACACAGGAAACAATGTTCCTCTACACCAACAGGAACCAGTAAAAATACAAAAAGGCTGAGACGCCATTCATAAGCAACAAAGATTTTAATGTAGCAAAGAATTTATTTAACCAAGAATACATAAAACTTAGGGCAAAATGTTAAAGCACTAATAAAAGACACAGAAGATGATTTGAATAAATAGAGGGATACACAGTCTTTAAAGGGATGGTTCAATACCACAAAGATGGAAATTCTCCATAGTTAACATTCCACTTGGGTTTGTTTGATGTTTTTGTTTGTTTGTTTTTTAGCTGAGCCATCCTGCCACCTATTGGCAGCTCAGCGGCTGCTCAGCTCGGGCCGGGACTCGAACCACTGTTGCTCAGAGCTCAAACTCTTGAGCGAGCTCTTAAGCAACTGAGCCACTCAGCTGGCCCTTGTTTGATGTTTTTGACACCTACTAGCTATTGAGACTGAAAACTACAAAGCCAGCATGATAAAAACAGAGAGGTATTGGCTCAACATCTGACCTGTAGACCAAAAAAAAAGACTTCTTAAAACAAAAGTATATGCATATATAGTAAGTTAACATACAGAAACATGGCACCACAAATAGATGGGGAAAGGACAGATACGTTAAATAAATGGTGTAGGAAAAACTGGTTTACGATATGCAGCAAAATGCCTGATACCACACAGAACCGTGGACCTCAAGATAGATTAAAGACTTATGTGTGAAGGCAAAAGGATAGAGTTAATAGGAGAATACAGTATGTTAGGGAGTTTTTGTAAACTATGAACAAGAAGGAATTGCTAAAGAAAACTTTAAAAACAAATGGTGTAACAAATATTTTATTTTAATTAAATAAAAACTAAGGGCATTTTTTCCAGTGAGGCACAGTTAAGTAGTTCAAGAATAGTTATGAAAACGTGGACAGTGAAGGGACAGATGGTGGAATGGGAGTAAATATGTTGGATATATAAAAGTGATTGGGGATTAATATCTGAAATATTCAAGAAGCTGAAAAATAAGCTCCTGAAAAACAAGCAAATAAAAAATGAGCAAAAGACATCCATAGTCAGTTTACAGAGAGGGAAACGAAAAGGCCACCATGCAAATGAAGAGATGCCCAAACTCATTTATAATCAGAAATGTGAGCTGAAATGAGGTATCATCACGCTGCTCTAAAACATGGAGTTGGGACTTTGCCTTCCAACTAGATGGGGTGGGAGGGACTGGTTTCCCTCTTGCCTGAAAACACTAAAAATTTGGACAAAATATATGAGAAGATGTTTTTCACGACTCCTCAAAACTAAGGACAGTGATCCTTGAGAGATAGGAGGCAAAAGAGGCGAGCCCTCAGATTTCCTGTCTTACTAGCTGGAGAGAATTTCCAGGCCACGGTACAGGAAGTTACCCCCGGTGGAACCCTGCGTTGGGGAGAACGAAGATGCCCAGCTCCCAGCACAAGAAACATACAGGAAATGATACCAAGGCACATCAGAATGAAATTGCTTAAAACCGACGATAAAGGGAAAATCGTAGTAAGCAGGCAGAGAATAAAAGACTCCTTAATGCCGAGAAATAAAAAGTTGATAGCAGGTTTCTCATCAGAAAAAAATACAAGCTAGAAGAAGTGAGCAAAATCTTTAAGAGACAATAGTGCCAACCTAGATTTAGATGCTAATGAAAGTATCTTTCAAAAATGAGAATAAAGGCCTTTTCAGACATACAAAACCTGAAAGAATTTATCAGTAGACCTACAGCATGATAATGTTAAAGATAATCTTGGAGGCAGGAGGAAGATGATACCAGATGGAAATTTAGAATTACATGAATAAAGGAAGGCCACTAGAAATAGAAACCATGTGGGTAAATATAAAAATGGTTTTCTTCTTATTTAAACCTGTTTAAAAGATAATTGGCCATTTAAAGCAAAAGTAATACAAAATATAGGATTTGTAACATAGGTAGAAGGAAGGTATGTGACAAAGCAAAATTCTAAGAACAGAGAAATGGATGTGCATTGTTACAAGGGTCTCTCTTGTAGCATGCGCAAAGTAGGATGGATTTGCTTAGAGGCAGACGCGGTGAGTGAAAGCTGTGAGCTATAAACCCTAAAGCAACCACTCAAACAACAGACTAAGGAGTCATGGCTTATAAGGCAACAACAACAACGACAAAAGATCAAGTGGGATCATAAGGAAACACTCAGTTTATTCAAAAGAAGGCAGAAGAAAAAGAGGCAAAAAGAACCAAAGAATAGATGGAACAAATAGAAAACAAATTGTAAGATGATAGATTTAGGTCCAGTCATATTGATAATCACTTGAAATGTAAGTGGTCTGAGCAGCCCAATTAAAGGCTGAGATTGTCAGATTGGAAGAAAATAATGTTAAGACCCAGCTATATGCTGCCTACAAGAAGCAGGCTTGAAACATAGAGACAAAAATAGATTCAGAGTGAAGCATGAGACAGATAAACCATGCTAATACTATCCCCAAGAAAGCTGGACTTGCCATGTTAATATCAGACAAAGCAGATTTCAGACTAAAGTGTTATCAGGAATAAAGAGGCCCTTTCAGAATGATAAAGGTTTTAAATCACAAGGATGCAATAATCCTAATTTAATACAGCTAATAAGAGAACTTCAGAATACATGAAGCAAAAAACTGACAGAAATACGAGGAAGAATGCATAAAACAATTACAGTTGTAGATTTCAACACCTGTCTTTCAATAACTGATAGATCCAACAGAAAAGCACTGAGGGAATAAACCACTCCATCCACCAACTTGACCTAATTTGACGTTTGCAAACACTAACAGTGGTAGAAAACACATTTTTTTTTAAGTGCACATAGGGCATTTATTAAGATAGGTCATTTGCTGGACCACACTATGTCTCAGTAATTTTAAAGGTTCAAATCTACAAAGTGTTCTCTAACCGCAATGGAATTAAATTAGTCATCAGTCACAGAAGGGTATCTGGACAATCCCCAAATACGTGGAAACTAAATAACACACTTTTAATGCAAAGCCAGTATACTGTATATCATAATTTGCGGGCTGTATCTAAAGTGGCACTTGGGGTGAGATTGAATGTTCTTAAGTGCCTATATTAGAAAAAAAAGTTCTCCAAACAAAAACCTCAGCTGCTGACTTAAAGCCCTATAAAAGGGTCAAATGAAACTCAAAGTAATAATGAGAAAAAATAATAAGAATCAGAGCAGAAATCGGTGAAATAGGAAGTAAAAAGGCATCAAAAGGCCATGAGTATACTTTTTGCAGTGATTCATTGTCTTGGTTTCTTGATTGTGCTGATAGCTTCACTGTATACATATTTTAAGACATTGTATACTTCAAATACACACATTTTATTGTACGTCATTTATGCTTCAATAAAGCTGTTTAAAAAATAAAGCTGGGTAGTGCCCAGCATTGATGGTGATGGGGGGTGGAGGGGGTAGGAGTTCTCATGCACCCATGGTGGCAGTGTAGACAGGTGCAGGCACCTGGAAAGCAAAATGGTCACCCGTACTCACATTACATCTATTAATATATAAGCCCTATGCCTCAGCAATTCTGCTCCTGGGCCTATATCTCAAAGAAATGTCTGACTGTACCTTATAGGGGACACGTGTGGGGATGGTCCTTGTGGTGGGAGTGTGTGGTGTTGGGGAGTTAGTGGAAATGGGGTGGTAACAGCGTGAGGGGCTAGGTAGAATGTGGTAGGATACAGCCATGGAGTGCAGTGCAGCGGTTGGTTCCATTGTTAGATGGAGCAGCACAGATGGGCCTTACAGCATAGTGTGGAGTGAGAAAAGAGACACGTATATGTGTGTGTATATATATGCATGTAGCTCATTATTTATGTAAAATAAAAACACGCACACAACACAACCTGATGTATTTGGCAAGAACACAGTTACACTTTGAACTTAAAAGAATGATTGCCTGTGGGTTGGGGTGAAGGATCGGACTGGGAAACAGGCTTAAACAGAGAAAAATGAAGTGTTTTTTGGTTCTAATCTATATGCCAGGACTGTTCAGGGAACTGAGAGCTGCTTTGTGGTCTACGATGTGTTTTCAGATTTCTTGAGATGTATATTTATAATAGATGTAACAAGTGACATCAAATTGTTTGCAAGAATCCCCTCCCCCCCCTTTTTTTTTTACTTATCTTTAATTGATGGACGTGTGTCAGAAAGAACTCATCAACACACTGGGCTCTGGAATGAGATTTTAGGAACTCAGAATCTTAAAACTTGGCTGTAAGTCCTGCTAAATTCATGTGCTCTGGTTTCATAGGTTTAATTTGAGCAAAAGGTGAGATTTTCCGTTGAATAGCATTCTGAGAATAGGTCCACTGAATCAAGAAGTATGTCCTGAACACTGTCTATGTCTGGGGTGTACGAGGTGACATGGGCACTGTGAGAAGTGTCCACAATGAATCAGGTGTCTTCTATTACTTCACTGGCCTGGGGACAAGGCCGGTAAGAAGTCCGTCCCACAAGTGGATTACATAATGTGCACAGGGGAGGGAGGGTGTGGGCGTGGAAGGAAGAACTGTGCATTTCAGCAGAGTAAGAGGGAACACAAGGGCTAGAAAAAGGCTTCAGAAGGTGGAGTGGCGTCTTAAAATTCAATGGCATGCTTGTCAGGGAGCTAGGAGTGCCTGCCATGAAATGAAGGGAGCCCCTTGACATCAAAGAGCAAAACGAGTTTAGGAACTGCGAGTGCCCAGGTGGATTTGAGACATAACGTTTACTTGGTGGAAGGAGCCGTGGCAGGAGATGAGGCTGGGTACCACATGATGCTGGAACCCTGGCACCTGTTCTAGAATCATCTCTCACTCCGTGTGTTAATCTCTTGTGCTTGTATCCAACAGTGTTCTGAAAGCCTTTTTTATTTTAGTGGTACAAGTTGATTAAGTTATTTTATAATATTGCATACCAAAATGTCATTCTTCAAATTGATTTTAAATGTAGAGTTAATGGGTAATGTACTCAGATAATAGGTAATATGAGTCAATATCATTATAATACATCTAGCCACTGAAATTATTTTCTGTGAACTTTTGAATTAGTTGTCAAATATACATGTGTAGTGAAAACTGCCTCCACTATGACATTCATCTTCACATCATCCAATTTTTTCTGTTTTCTTGACAGTTATTATAAAGAGGCTTTTGGTAGATGAATTATTTCACGGTCACTGATTTTCAGCCATTAGCTAAGGATTGATTTCACTGCTGCAGATGTCACAAGTTATTTGGGTGGTTTTATGAGAGGTCTTTGAAGTAACATGTATTGTTTTTCATCTGTGAGTGATCATTACATCACCTGAGAGTAGAAAATTTGTTTAGATTATTTAATGATAGTTTCATTTTTATAAATTTTATTGAAATATGGATGCTCCTCAACTTACAAAAGGGTTACATCCTGATAAACCCATTGTAAGTTGAAAATATTGTAAGTCCAAGATGCATTTAATACACCTGGCCTACCCACCATGGTAGCTGTGCCCAGCCCACCGTGCTCAGGACGCTCACCTTAGCAGTTTCATCCCAAGAGTCACTGCCTTCCTCCTCTTGTTCTCAGGAGACACAGATGGGAGTTTGGTAGGCGTGATGGGATGTGAAAGCACAGAACACTCTGGCAACCCTGCACCCTGTAGAGTATCCGCCGTTTACCATCATGATGGAGGGGGTGACAGAGCTGTGGCTCGCGGCCCCGTGTTCCCAGAGTGCATGGTGCCGCAGTACAGTTTCTACTGAATGAGTGTCGCTTTTGCACCGTTGTGAAGTTAAAAAATCATAAGTCAAACGATCAAGTTGGAGACCTGTGTAAAATGCATATGGGAAAATACATTTTAAGTTTATACATTAATGAATTTTCAGGAAAAGAACACACGTGCAACCAGCTCTCAGATCAAGAAGCAGAACATAATCAGCACCCCTGAAACTTTCCTCAGACTCTTCCAGACAACCCCCTTCTCCACCCCGGCCGCCGTGAGCAGGCACTATTCTCATACGAGCAGTTCTGTCTGTATTTGAACTTGGTAGAAATGGAATCGTTACTGTGTATATTCTTTTGGGTCTGGCTTCTATTGCTCGACATTTTGCTCATGAAATTCATCAGTATTATAGATTATACTTTGTAGTTTGTTCATTCTCATTGCTGTATAGTTTCCCACTTTATAAATCCACAATTTGTTCATGCATTCTACTGTAGATAGACAGTTGTGCTGTTTTTATTTTTTTGGTCAATTGAAAATGGTGCCAAACTAGTGGTAGTTTGATTTGAACAGTAGTTCAGTTTCAAGGATGTGCTGTCTTTCCATGAAAGCATGAATCACTGTGTTCTGTGTCATCAAAACAGATGAGAGGGATTGTGCATTTCTATGACCTGACAGTATGGTTGGTGGCAAAACATCAAGGATAGGATATCTTTCCAAATTCTCCCTCCCTCCACCCCAAGTCTGCATCCTAATTTAAGCATTGCCAACCCTAACTGTGTGAAGATGGAGCAGTGACCAAGTTATGGGGATTCCCTTCATCCTGTAAGTTAGGGAAATGCTCTCTGCTCCGTGTCGTGAAATTCATGATCTAAATCAGGAATCGCAGTAGGACTTCCTTGAGAGCCACCGCCAAGCAGTCAGGTGGCCGTACAGATCTCTGGCTTACGAAGATCAGAGGGAAGTGCCTCCTGAGACGCATGGGCGCCTGGGAGGAGAGAGGCAGGTGATGGCATGAGCACAGAGTCGGGGCATCTGTGATTTGCTCAGTGTGTGGCTCTGTTTTCGGCATAGGCCACAAGCCTCCAGCCCCCTGCTAAAAAGTGTTTAGAGCCGGCCACCTTTCCACAGTGACGGAGTACGCAGAAGGGACTTTAGCTGGGAAAGAGAGTGCACAGGTTTAGGGAAGATTCCGAGAAAAGCCAAATAGATGTAGGAAGCATCTATTCTTCCAAAACTACTGGCTGAAAGACAGACCTGTGTGTTTTGTATACTGTCTGTGCTCATGTCTTAGAGCAGGCGTGAAGGAGGTAGCCAGTACTTCTGAACGTGGAGTGAATGGAAGCAGAGCCTCTGCAGACAAGCAGTCGGTAAGTGCCGGCTAGCCAAATAATTTGCATGTGGGTAAAAGCAAAGACTAATGTGGTGCCAATGTAGGACCTGAAGCAGGAACTGTAGGTGCCAGTGCAGAGAGCAGGGTCCCCAGGATGAGGCTCTGTGGTCCGGTCACCCCGCTGAGCAGTGTCATCACCTGTCCCGAGGGGAGTGGGGGTGGCCTGGACATGCACCTTCCTTCCGGCTCACTGCAGTTCGTCACTGCTGTGGGGACACCTAGGGTCTGCACACCCAGCAGAACCACGGCGGCATCTAGAACCCCAAAGCAGCACTTTCCCATGCGCCTGCTTGTGCTGGAGGTGACCAGGCTTTCAAAGGCTGTGAAGGTCCAGGAAACCTGTGTCTGAAATGCATGATCTGGTGTTTTCTGATCATTAAACCATGGAGGCGAAGTGTTTCCCTGGTATTTCAGATACTCTGGACCAGTGATGGTAGAAAATGAGGGGAGTTTAAAAAGCTAGGTATCTGTCAGTTGGCACAGTGGGGCTGGTCAAATAAGGAAGACGATTCGTTGTGCGTGGGGAGGGCTCGGTTCTCTGTCTCTGGTGCAAGCGATGGAATTAGAGGCCAGTGGTCCTTGCCTCTGGGAGCGAGGCAGATCCTGGGCACGCCAGCCTACGAGAGATGCACTCAGCAACTCCAGAGAATTAAAGGAGGGAGCTGGAAATGGTCTTTCTTGGTATGTGATTCTGCAAATATGTTGCTCACAGCACTGCAGGCACAGCCCCAGTGTCAGAATAACCTGTGGTTGGAATTACGCACTGGCTTTCCTTCCCTGGAGAAAGTACCAGGATTGGCAGGATTTTAATGAAATAGCGGAGTCTGGACTGTGTAGAAAATGTGCTCGGCTCACTAACCTATAAAACACTGTGTAGAGAAGGCCGACAATGCATGTTTTCTTTTGGGATGGGTTTGGGGAGCTCTCATCCCTTTGAAAATACACCATAATGACTAGTGTTGCTTTCTGATTGGGAATGTATAATTCAGAGGCCACAGACGTGATTGATGCATCAGTGTTCCAATGTATATGGAACTGGAATCTCATTTTAGAAGTAAGTATGTGCTAATATCTCAGTAGCACAAATGTACCAGGACAAGTCAGCTATTAGAAATGATGCCTCAATCAACTTTGATTGGACAGAATTACTCTGATTTCAGGAATTTATGTCCTGGTGCCTTTCATGTTGTCTGCTTTCAGGTGAAGTGCTGTCAGAGTGGCTGATAGTGGATGTGAGCTAATTGTACTGTGCAGAGCCATCTCCCAGCCACGCATCCCCAGTTAGACACTCGTGTGTGCCCCCTGGCCCCTTGCTCAGGTGTAAACTCAACGTTTATATATACACACATGCATGTACTGGGGGTGCCAGATACGTGTATACATATTTTAAGAAAGGAAAAAAACTATTAAAATTTTAATACTAAATATATACCAATAACAAAAGATGAATACAAGTCACATTTGACTTCTGCAATTACAAGAGGTGCTCAAAGTGGTTACCATCAGCGTCCAGACACTTCTTTTTTTTTTTTTTTAAGATTTTTATTGGGGAATTGGGGGCATGGGAACAGCGGTGGGGAATTGGGGAAGGGGAACAGACAAGTTGCTGTCGTTTTGTTCTTCAGTCTAGTTGTGGAGGACGTTGCTTCACTGGCCCAGGTTGGCACCATCATTGCGCTCTTCCCAGGCGAGGCAGATCAGTCGCCGGCTTCTGGACGGCCGCTCACTGTGGCTGCTGGCCGCTCACGCTGGCTGCTGGCTACACACGGTAGCCCATGGCAACCCACTGCAGCAGGGGCTGCAGCCTATGCCGTCACCGGCGACTCATGGCAGCCCAGCTCCAGGTTGAGCTGTTGTTCAGCATCTTAGCTGTGGAGGGCAGTGTCACTGGCCCTCATATGTGGGATCCAAACCGGGGCCCTCTGGCATCCCAAGCCAGCTCTTAACCAACGCGCCACTTGGCTGGCCCAAGACACTTCTGATTATGGAGAACTACTGCTTGAGCAACGTTGACCATCTCTTAAAATGTGTATACATTTTTTGACACCCTCTGTGTGTGTGTGTGTGTGTGTGTGTATGTGTGTGTATCTCAAAATGATTATAATAATTACAGTTAACATCCATCACCATAGTTATAAAATATTTTTTCTTGTGATGAGAACTCTCAAGATCCACTCTCCTAGGGACTTTTAAATATACAATTCAGTATGATTAACTATAGTCACTATGCTGTATGTTCTAGCCCCACGATTCATTCGGTGTATTACTGGAAATTTGTGCGTTTTGACCTCCTTCACCCATTCCGCCCAACCCCACCCCCTGCCTCAGGCAACCAGCCATCTGTTCTCAGTATCCATGGCCTTTTTTTTTTCTGTCTTAAAGATCCCACATATAAGTGAGATCATATGGTGTGTATTTTTTTCTGTCTGACTTACTTCACTTAGCATAATGCCCTCAAGGTCCGTATGCTGTTGCAAATGGCAAGATTGCATTCTCTTTCATGGCTGAATAAGATTTCATCATGTGTGTGCGCACACACCACCACCACCACCACCACTTTTCTTTATCCCTTCATCCACCAATGGACACCTAGATTGCTTCCATATCCTGGCTGTTGTAAATAATGCTGCAGTGAACATGGGGAATGTATATCTTTTTGAATTAGAGTTTTTATTTTCTTTAGATATATACCCAGAATTGGAATTGCTGGATCGTATGATAATTCTATTCTTAATTTTCTGAGGAACCTCCACACTGTTTTCCACAGTGGCTGCACCAGTTTACGTTCCCACCAACAGTGCACCAAGGCGCCCTCTTCTCTCTTGTTATTTCTTGTCTTTGGATGAGGCCATTCTCACAGGTGTGAGGTGATGTCTCATGTGGCTTTGGTTTGTATTCCCTGATGATTAGTGACGTTGAGCACCTTGTCATGTATCTGCTGGCCATTTATATGTCTTCTTTAGAAAAATGTCTATTCAAATCCTCTGCCCATTTTTAAATTGAATTGTTTGTTTTTCTTATTGAGTTGTATGAGTTTCTTATGTATTTTGGATATTAACCTCTAATCAGCTATATGACTCGTAAATATTATATTTTCTTCCATTTAGGAGGCTGCCTTATCATTTTATTGATGATTTCTTACGCTGTGTAGTAGCTTTTTAGTTTGATGTAGCCTCCTTGTGTAGCCTCCTTGTTTATTTTTGCTTTTGGTGTCAAATCCAAAAAATCACCTTTTAAGACCAATGTCTAGGAGCTCACTGCCCATGCTTTCTCCTAGGATTTTTATGGTTTCAGGTCTTACATGCAAGTCTTTAATTCTTTTCTCATTTTTAGCACTTCTCCAAGAGTTAGGTGGGGATGTGAAAGGGTGCGATATTTGCATCAGTTTTGTCACCTGCACAAATTGTATGTGGGGATGAGGTCAGAGCTGGGAGAAGGCAGCTTATATACTTTTTAAATGATTTTATATCTTATAAGTGATAGCACATTTTTATTTTTTATGGTCTGTGATTATTCAGAATATCTGTATTCTTATAATATACAACAAATTCAGTGATGTGCAGTGTCCCATCAGAATCGGGGAAAGACCTATACTGGCTGACTGCTGTAATGATTTGACTTGGAGACTCTGTTTACTATTATTATTATTGTTATTATTTCTCAACATATTTTGTAAAAAACAGACTTTATTTCTTAGAGCAGTTTTAGGTTTACAAAAAAATCAAACAGAAAGTACAGAGTTCCCATATACCCCATCCCTCCTGCTGATCCCATATTGTTAATATCTTGCATTAGTATGGTACATTTTTTACTATTGATGAATCAATATTAATACATTATTTTTAACTGAAGTCCAGGGTTTACATCAGAGTTCACCCTTCGTGTTGTACAGCTCACGGGGTTCTGTTAAATGTGTGATGTACTATATTCACCATTGCCTTGTGGTAGAGTTTTTTTGCCCTAAAATTCTCCTGTGCTTCCCCTAACTCATCTCTCCAGCCCCACCCTCCTCCTGCCCAGGACCTGGTAACCACTGATATTTTTACTATCTCCGTCGTTTTGCCTTTTTCTGTTTGTCATATGGTTAGAATCATACACTATGTAGCCTTTTCAGATGCGTTTCTTTCACCTAGAAGTTTGCATTTAAGTTTCCTCCATATATTTTTGTGGTTTAATAGCGCATTCCTTTTTACAACTGGATAATATCCATTGTTAGTACTCACATGTATCACACTTATCCATTTACCTGTTGAAGGACATCTCGATTGCTTCCAATTTGGGCTATCCTATTTTGTTGATGCCAGTACTTAACCCTTTTCCTACTTGTGGTTGGCTAAAGAATGTCTCCCCAAATGTCCACGACTGAATCCTGGGTTCCTGTGAACGTTACCTTATGGCAAAAAAGGGTTTTGCAGATGGGAGTAAATGACGGATCTTGAGATGGCAGATTATCCTGAGTGATTCTAAATGCAGTCACATGTGTCCTTATAAGAGGGAGCAGAGGGAGATTTGACTGCAGAAGAAAAGCAGGTGATGGGACCACGGAAGCAGAGATTGGAGGGCTGTAATTACAAGCCAAAGGATGCCGGCAGCCGCCAGAGGCTGGGGTAGGCAGGAACTGGTTCCTCCCTAGAGCCTCTAGAGCAGCGGTTCTCAACCTTTCACAGGGGTCGCCTAAGACCATCGGAAAACACATATCTTCGATGGTCTTAGGAACTGAGACACCGCTCCTCTATCTGTCTTTAGGCCCACATGCAGATACACTCACATACGAGTACCCGGCGACCCCTGTGAAAGGGTCGTTCGACCCCCCCAAAGGGGTCGCAACCCACAGGTTGAGAACCGCTGCTCTAGAGGGAGTTTGACTCTCTCTGACCCCAACACTGATGGTGGACTTCTGGCCTGCAGAACTATGAGAGGATGAATTTATGTTGTTTTACGGCACCGTTTGTGGTGATTTGTTATAGTAGCTGCAGGGAACAGAATGAATGCACTGCCCGTGCCCCATTGGAGTCAGCCCGGTGAATGTTAAGGTATCAGCTGGAGCAGCTGAAGGAGCCCACCACCCACCCCTGGCTCAGACATGAATTGTGAGCAGAGGAAAAACAGGTCACAGGATAGCGGGAGTTTATTCACCATCACTGGGGACTGTCAGTGCTTCCCGCTCCTGTGACTCTCTTGAGCTGCCTAGTTCCTGTTTTTTTCTCAGACTGATTCTTTAACTTTTGCCTCAGTCCTATGAGTATATCGGTATCCTTATAATAAAGCCACTTGTTACTTAATGTAGCCAGAGTTTTCTGATTGTTTTGTACCCAAGGAATTCTGAGTTACTTAGAAATATTGCTCTCTAGTTCCTGTTTTCATGAGTTCCCGTCTAATGCTACTCTTGGTTCAACTTTCAAAATTGAAAATGAGAGCTTACTTGTTGCTACTGAGTTGCTTTCATAAGGCAGATGAGCAATCTTATTGTGCAGGAGTATGTAAGGGCCTCCGGAGTGAAATGGCTTGGGAAATATCTTCCTTCGTGTTATAAGAATAATCAGTAAGATTTTCTCTTAACAGTAATCAAGCATTTTTTTAAATAACAGAGAGCTGGGAATGGGAAATGATGGAAGGGAGCATAAACGTTTTGAAATTATAGAATTCATTTTTATTGATCAGTTTTAGTTTAGACCATAAGACTATCTCTATATTAATAATATAGCAATAATAGTACACAGAACTAAGCTTGTATTACTTTTTCTAAGCTTCATTTTAATAAATATCAGGTTCTGTCCATTTCCTAAGCACTGAAGGACCAGACAGAGGACTTGCCCAGCCCAGACTGTAACACACAACAGATGCCCTTTTATGTGTTCAGTGCTTTATCAATCGAATCAACAGTTGAATGAACAAGCATGAGTCTAATGAGCAGGTGAAGCACCAAGGTGAAGGGTCACTAATCTAGAATGAGGTTCTTCCAAAAATATCACCTGCGATAAACTCCTGTAGGAGAGTTGTGAGCCAGCATCATTCAATTTCATTAGATCTGAAAAATGGTAGAAAAGATCAAGGAGACAAAATAAGTAGTAAGTTATTTCTAGTCTTATAACAGGCAAGACGGTGAGATGACATCTTTCCCCTTTGTAGCACGGGAAAGCAGTGATGACATGCTTCTGGCGCCTACAAAGGAAATGTTTGTTTCTCTTTTTGTTTGTTTTCTTTTCTTTCTTTCTTTTTAAATTTTTTTTATGTGACCCCTTAGCTATCCCTTTAATGTTCAGAAGGGCAAAAAGTACAGCCCATTACTGGAAAGTGTCCCTCTGAAACCATCAGGCACCCCGGGAGAAGCAGCGAGCGGTGCAAGACACTTCTTTGTTTCTTTCCTGGGTGCACAGCCACCCCACCTCGCCCACGCACGTGGTGCCACTCTTCCCGCCGGCACCACCCCGCCTCCCCCCCAGGTGTCCCCAGCTGCCGCGTGCGCGCATCGTGCAGCTCTGTCTCTTCCTCCTCTCAGGGCTTTTTAAGCCACTGGTGACTCAGTGCCATTTGGTTTTGCCCTGGAAGCACCTGCGATGAGTGGGCTTCAGATGTGGCAGGGGCGGGGTGGGGTGGTGGTGGGGGGACACAGCGAGAGAGACTGCTTCCTGGTCCGATTCGGGGTGACCCGCCAGGAAACAAGCTGCCCCTGCGGAGACGAGCGGCCCCTTGGAGCACAAGCCGGTGCCTCATTATGCCGATAGTCTTTGTCTTCCTTCTTTGATTTATCAAGGTCTGCTAAGATTGCTCGATTATTAGCATAATGCATTATAATATTTAAAAAAACCCTGTCAGCAGGAATAGCCTTGAGATACCATGTTAAAAAGAGTCCCTTGGTTTCCTCTGCCTTACATCTTACATCTGCTCATCATTCCAGCAAGGCTGGCTCGTGGAGGAGAGAGGACAGCTCCGGCCCGCGTGGTCGGGGACGCGGCGAAGGCCCGTGACGCGCAGCGTTTCCCGCTTCCTGTACTCCCTGTCGTTTTTCTATTAGGCCCTTGCCCTGGATGTTGCTCTAAAGGAGACACGCGTGGAGGCTCTCAAGAGCTGATCTTCACGACCACTCCACTGCGGGGCGGGGGACCGGGGCCGGTCCTGCCTCTAACCCCACTGACAAGTTCCAGGAGGCTGACAGTTCCTTGCAAACAGTGCTCTTCCTTACTAACATTGACTATTATTTTTAACTTTTTACTTGGAAATAATTTCAAACTTACAAACAAGAGTGTTTTGGTAAAACCAGAGAAGGCCTCAGGGAACAGGAAGTTGAGGAGTCGTGAAGACGGCTTCCTGTCTGCTGGGGCTTCTCTGTTGGGGGTGCCGAGCGGGTGCAGAGCCAGGGTAAGGCCTGGAGCCCGGAGAGCTGGCCCGCCCTCCCTCCTGCCTCTCGCTGTGTTTCCCGTTGCTCTCCGCTGCCTGCGGCCTCTGCCCCTCGCCTGTCCGCTCTCATTGTCTCTTACCTGTCCCCACCTTCATTCCCCCGCGTGTTCCTATGCTTCCTTCCCTGTTTCAATCGCAGTGAAAATTGACTTAACCGCGAACTAGAAAACAAGAGTAAGAACGTTCCCTTAACATAGTTTAAGGAGGGTTAATGTATGTGAGAAGTGAGATAATGTGTCGAGTTCCTAGCTCAATGCCTAGATAGAGTAAGGGATTAATAATCATTGTTTCCCTTTGCTTTCTGATTCTCACTGTTTTTATTCATAAAAGTCTGATTAATAGTAACTATCTCTTTGTATCATGGTTATATACCTAGTAGAAACAACCAGATATTACACATAAAAAGTATAGCAAAACACGATCAATTAGCAGTTAGAAATAAAGAGGATGTAAACAGTGATTTACAATAGCAACAAAAATATATGGGATACCTAACATAAAAGGCACATGGCTTCCATAGAGAAAACTGTAAACTTTTATTGACAGGAAAGAGAACCCAAGAAGATTCAAATAAGTGGAGAGCTATGCACATTTGTTGTTAAGAAGACTCAATATTTGCAATTTCAAATTTCAGTTGTATATTGCCTTTAATAATCTTTTTTAAAGACTACTTTTAAAAGCAATATAGTAAATTTTCCCATCAAAAATATTTAAGTACAGTTCAAACAAAATAAAACAACCCCTTCCCCCACTATTCCAAAGTTATATGAGTAAGTATTTTGGGGTTGTACAAAATTTCTGGAGATAACCTACAGAGATACAAAAAAAATGCTATATTGTAAATAACCTAGAAGGACATAAATATGAAGATGGAAATAGATATGGGAACTATGTTTCAAGATGACGTGAAAATGTTCTGGTGATGATAAAGACAGTGATCTTAAGGTCAAATTGATGTTTAAATTCAGTACAATTCTAATCCTAATCTCAACAGGAATTCTAAAATTTATGTAGATAGCAAAGGTCCAAGAATAGCAAAACATTTCTGAAGAACCAGGGCAGAGCTATTTGCCCTACCAGGTACCATGTCTTATATAAAAATGTGGTCATTAAGATAGTGGGGGATGGGTATGAGGACACATAGAGCAGCAAATGGGGGAGAGGGAAAGATGGCAGGCTATGGAGGCCGAGCGGACCTATACATATGTGGAAATTGGCTATTTGTAGGACACTGGGAAAATTATCCATAATTTTTGGAAAATTGATTATCTCTGTGGAAATTCTTGATCGATTTTCTAAATCTTAGTATATACAATAATGACTTCCAGGTGGAGCAAAATTAAAATATGAAAAAGGCAAAACAGTATAACTTTTATAAGGAAATATAAAGAGACTATCTTTAGGATTTCAGGGTAAGGAGGAATTTCTTAACAAAGCATTCAAAAGTGCAGACTAAAAAGGAAACAATTGATAAATATAGCTACATGAAAATCAGGAATATCTGTACATCAAAATATGCCATAAACAGAATAAAAAACTATTTATACAATGGGAAAAGATACGTGCAACACATAAAGCCATCAGAGGGCATTCAGACTATATATTTGCAAAAAAAAAAACCTCGTAGGAGACGTGTGCTGACATTTCATAGAGGAGGAAACACAAATGGTAATCATATGAAAAGATGTGTAGTTTCATGAATAAACAAGGATATGCAAAATAATTAAATTGATATACCATTTTGTCCTTATCAAATTGACTAAAGAGCCTGACAGTTCCAATCCTGGGTGAGTACTGGAAACAACAGAAACACATCTTGCTGATAGCACTGTAAACGGATGCTTTGGAAAATACTGTTATTGTCTGATAAAGTGAAACACGTGCATGGCCCATGACACAAATGCTTAACATCCACGTGTGTACCCTATATGAGCACGTGTGCCAGGAGACAGAAACAAGTGTCCACAGTAGCACTGTATACAATAGTGAAAAACTGGAAACAACCCATATGCCCATCAGCAGAATGGAGAAATACATTGTGGCATGTCACCCATGGAACACGCTAAGGTAGTGAAAATGAGTGGGTCACAGCTACATACAGCAACATGGATGAATCTCAAAGGTGATGTTGATGGAAGCAAGCAACAAAAATTATACAGTAATTGATTGATAGGTACACACCATGTATACAGAAAGGCACAGCACTGGTTAACACATGTAACTGTCTCTGGCCGGGAAGGTGCGGATACGATCGGAAGGGGCGTATGGAAGGTTTCTGGGGCACTCGGAATGGTTTCCTTATTTTAGGTAGTGTGTCCGTGGTTGCCCTTTAATGATTCTTTACTCTGCGTATATACCTGATATGCTAATATATTCATATGCAAACACATGTATTAATATATTATAAACATATTTCACAGACACAAAGACAGTACTTAGTATAGAAAGTTACTTCATAAACATTAGTTTTCTTTTTCTCTCTCTCTGCCTTCGGTCACCGAACTGTGGCCTGATGAAGGACTTTTAGATTAGGCAGGTGATAGTATAAGAACAAGGCGAGGACACTGCCAGTCACACAGGAGCCTGTTCAAAGGAGGCAGCATCCCAGTGCCGTTAGTCAGGCAAACTCCACAGGTGGGACCAGCCCGGCTGAGCCCAGGGCTGCAGGAGAGCTGAGCTTGGCCAGGCCTGTGCTAATAGCTGCAGCCGGCTGCCTTGTGCAGTTCTGGCCGCTGAGCCAAGCGGGAGCAGGCGCCTGTGTGGAAGGGCGGCCCAGCATGTGTCTGCAGATTGTTTCATCTCAATGGGTTGCAGTTGCAAAGCAGTTGGCAAATGTAAAATTTGGACTTCGATCTGTGCTCCAGATTTTATGGCACCACCGTTGTTGTCATTTAATGGTATCTTGATGGATGAACCTACTTTTTTAACTCCCTGAAACCCTTCTCTTTGCCTCAGAGATGATCTCTGTGTTTGTTACCAATGTTTGAATTTAGCAGGCAAGCCTCTGTAACACTGCTTTGAAAACAGAGGTGTTCCATTATTGAGTCAAACAAATCTCGCCCTTTAACTTTTTCTTTTTTCCAAAAAATAGGTGACTCAATCCAATTTTCTTTTCACCTTTGTATGCTAAGTGTTGCTGCGTCCTCCTTTCATCTTGGGGAGCTCTGATTTTGTGCATCATTAAAGAGGGTGTTGTTTTGAGCAGGTGGCCAATATCACGTGTCTAGGTAGTTCTTAGTGATTTTTCAACTTTTAAATAGAGTACGTGTAATAATAGGTGACATTCTGTCATTCTCTTACTTGACATCTCAGAAGTGAGCAGAGACCAGAGGAATGACGTATGGGCTTGGCTACGGTGCCATTGGGCCCCGACTCGTGCAGCTGACGCAACCTCCAGCGGTTACCTGTTGGTCTGAGTCGGTATGGCTGCCCTGCTTTGGAAGCCGTGAAGGGCGCTTCGCCTTCCCCTTGTTGCTCCCACTGTGTGCAGGGTGTGGTCCTGGACCGTTCCTCATCTCCCTTATCTCCATTCCCACCAGAGGGATGAGGAAAAGAAAAGAGGGAAAGAGAACACACCTTTCTTCCAAGGGCAACCGTGGAAGTTACACTCATTACCTATACTCATATACCACGGGCCAACAATTAGTCACGTGGTCACATCTAGTGGCAAGGATGGCTGGGATATGTGGCCATGTGTCCAGCTAAGCAACAGTGTTTTATGACTATTGGAGGAGGCCGAAATGGCCATTGAAGGTAATTCTGTCTCTCTGCCAAAAGCATGTATCACAGCGCTTGTGTTCAAGTCACCCTTATTTTATTTAATAATGGCCCCAAAACGCAGGAGTAGTGATGCTGGCACTTCAGCTATGCCATAGAGGAGCCACAAGGTGCTTCCTTTGAGAGAAAAGGTGTGCATGTATATAAAAAACCAGTATATATCAGGCTCGGGATTATCTGTGGTTTCAGGCATCCACTGGGCGTCTTGGAATGTATCCTCCACAAATAAGGGGGGAACTACTGTACTTTACTGTACATAAGACTTCACTTTTGATGTTGTATGTTCTATGGGTTTTGGCAAATGTATGATGACATATATCCACATTATAGAACCATACTATAATAGTTTCACTGCCCTAAAAATGTGTTCTCTGCCTAGTCATCCCTTCCTCCCTTAACCTCTGGCAACCACTGATCTTTCTACTATTCCATACTTTTGCTTTTCCTATAATGTCATAATTGGAATCATACAATCTATAGCTTTTTCATTATTGGCTTCTTTCAGTTCGTATAATGCATCTAAGTTTTCTCCATATCTTTTCATGGCTTGATAGCTCATTTTCTGTTAGCACCGAATGATAATTCATTGTCTGGATGAACCACAGTTTATGCATTCACCTACTGAAGGACATAGGATGTTTGCTGTGGACTTTCTATAAATAGTCTTTATTGTGTTATGTTTCTTCTGTACCTAAGTTGTTGAGAGTTTTTACCATGAAAGAGTGTCAAATTATGTTAAATCTTATTTCTGCATCTGTTGAGATGGTCATGTGCTTTCCTTCCTTTATTCTGTTAATGTGATGTATTCACTGATTGATTTGCATATGTTGAGCCATCCTTCATCCCAAAGATAAATCCTACTTAGTCATGGTGTGTGATTCTTTTAAGGTGCTGTTGTATTTGGTCTGTTAGTCTTTTATTGAGGATTTTTACATCTATGTTCATTGGGGGATATTGTCCTGTAGTTTCCTTCTTTTGGATGCTGGCCTCATAGAATAAGTTGGGAAGTGTTCCCTTTTCTATTTTTTGGATGAGTTTAAGAAGAACTGGTATTAATTCTTCTATATTCTTCTCTAACTGTTAGAATTCACCTGGGAAGCCATCTGGTCCTGGACTTTTCTTTGTTGGGAGCTTTTGATGACTCCTTCAATCTCCTTATTTGTTATTGGTTTAATCAGGCTTTCTATTTTTTTCTTGATTGAGTCTTGGTAGGTTATATATTTTCGTAAGCATTCCTTGTGTCTTGTTTAAGAAATTTTTTTCCACTAAGGTAAAAAAATAATCACCTGTGTTTTCTTCTAAAACATTAAAATTTTGCTTTTTAAAATAATTTCATTTAGAGTTGATTATTGTGTTTGATGTGTAAGGAACCCAATTTTGTCTTTTTGCATGTAAATAATCAGTTGTTCAAGCACCATTTATTGAATGTTCATCCTCTTACAGTGATTTGCAGTGCTGACATAGCTTGAGTTTCCTTCCATGTATGTATGGATTTGTTTCTAGACTTTCTATTCTAGTTGATTGGTCTCTTTATCCCCAACACAAGCCTGCACTGTGTTAATTACTCTAACTTTAAAATAAGTTTTGGTATTTGAGAGAATAAATAGTTGCCGCCCTTAACTTATTTTTTGAGAGTGTCTTGTCTAGTCCAGACATCCTGGATTTACAGTATAAACTTGGTAATCAATTTGCTGCATTCCATGAAAAATCCTTGTGAATTTTGATTGGAATTTTATTTAGTTTACATCAGTTTAAGGAGAATTAACATTTTTACAATATTGAGTTACCTATCAATGAACATGATATCTCTTTCCAAACATTTAGGCCTTCTTTAATGTTTTTCAATAAAGATTTATAATTTACTTATAAATTTCTTATATGTATTTTAAAATATAGTCTCCTATTAACTATTCTAAACAGCATTTCTTTGTAAATTCCACAGCCTATCTCTTTCTTATTGGAATATGAAAATGCAGTTGATTTTTGAAATCAATCTCATTGCAAAGCTCTTTTATTCTAATAATGTATGTGTATATTTTAAAATCCCAGGTGGTTGAATTACTCACATCCCTCAATCTGTGACACTTCATTCTTCTCTTGCTTTATTATTTTAAATCTCCACATCCTATTACTTTAAATTTCCATATCCTATTCTCATTCTTTAGCTCTCCTCAATTGACAACCATTTAGTGTCTACATAAATTTTCTATGCAGACAACCATCTTTACAAATAATAACAATTTAGTTTACTCTTTTCCAATTCTAATACCTTTTATTTCTTTTCATTGTCATTTATTACTGGCTAGGACCTCTAAAGCAATATTGAATAGGTATTGAAGTGCCTCTTACATTTCTTTTTGAATTTTAGACAATAAATTCTAATGTGGCATCACTGGGTGTGAGGTTTGTAATCTGATTTTGTTAGAGATACTTATCAAGTTGAAGAAATTCTCTTGCTAGATGCTAAGAGGTTTAACAGGAATAAAATGTTGAATTCATTGAATACTTTCTTGTGTCTACAGAGGTGTATATGATTTGTCCCTTTAATTTTGCTAATGTGGTAAAAAGTACCAGTAGATGTTCCAACGTTGAGCTTCCGTCTCAATCCTAGGGCAACCCTGACTTGATCATATTTTATAGGCTGTTGATTTGGTTTGGTTTTCTAGTGTTTTGTTTAGGATTTCTACACCTATATTCATTATTTGATGAGTTTTTATTTCCTCTATTATCCCTGTCTTGCTTTTGGTTTAAGGTTTATACCCACCTGATAGAAGCCAAGTGTTTGTACCAGCTTAGAGTTCTGTGTGTATTGACTGTCTATAACGTCTTCGGGCCAATTATTTTCTTGGTGTAAAGTTTCAATTCCTTTAATGGCTCCATGTCTATTCATATGTTTCATTTCTTACTGAGTCAATTTTGGTAAATTATATTTTTCTAAGAATTGTTAATTTCATCTATGTTTTCAGATTTATTGATGACATTTCACAAGTTCCATTAAGAATCAAAATACTGAGTCGAACAGCTGGTGATGATAGACTGTAAATTTCTCTAAGAACACAATTTAAAGTGTAACATCTTGCTAAAATTAAATAAAGTACAATATTTAAAAAATATTAAAAATTTTTTCCATTCTATTTGGATGTTCGCAAAGTTATTAATATTTCTCAGGAAACAAAATACTGAGTCATAGTCTTTCTCAGGACACACAGCTTTCTTTCTCATTTCTTTTCTTAAGCCATACTATAGGGAGCCTCAAAATAATATATTACAAAACTGTAATTTAGTTTTTCAAATTACTTTTTCAGTTTCTACCATAGGGCAGATATTGTGTTATACCAAGAAATATATTTAATTATAATAATGTGTTCTATTTCCTTTCTCATTTGTTATCTCGTTTGATTCTTTAACAGCTTTATTTTTGTTCTTCTGCTTAAAATTCACGAAGGTTAGCTGTGAGATGTAAAGTCGTTTTGAGAAAGGACTCTGGAAAATCCCCTGAGAATAGTTAGCTTAAAAATATAGGAGTTCATTTCATTTATTTATTTATTTATTTTCAATGGCATTCAATATTATTTTGTATTAGCTTCTGGTGTTTTAGACATTTATATAATTTAAGAAGTGACCCCCCCCCCTCCCGACTGGTCTAGTACCCATCTGGCACTATACTTAGTTATTATCATATTATCAACATATTCTCTATGCTCTACTTGACATCCCCATGACTGTTTGGTACACGAGTATATTCTTAATAGGACCGAACCCGTAAGCGCCTGCCAGACTTTTAAAGCTAGTTCATTAGGCTCTGGAATGGCTTGTGCCCAGATCTTGCGATGCTTGGCTGTGTCCGTGGTCCAGGGTTATTCAAGGAGGAAGGTGGGCATGAAACACTTGTGTGCCCTGCTCAGATTTATTTGTGTGATCTTGAGAAAATAAATATGTTCCTCTGTTTCCTCTTCCATAAAACAAAGAGAGTAAACGATAGTACTGAGTTTTAAAGGCTTCTTCCATCTGTTCTTATGAAAGCACTGGCATCTCTGAGTCTGTATTGTTCAACAGATGTTTGGAAACACCCTCCCTGAGCTCTGTGCCCACAATGATACTGTTATTCAGCTACACTCATTCACTCATTCTCCACCTATTTATTTATTTATTTTATTAACGTTTATTGGGGTGACAGTTGTTAGTAAAGTTACCTAGGTTTCAGGTGTACAACTCTGTAATACATCGTCTATATATCACATTGTGTGTTTACCACCCAGAGTCAGTTCTCTTTCCATCACCATATATTTGATCCCTTTACCCTCATCTACCACCCCCTCCCCCCTTACTCTCTGGTAACCACTAAACTGTTGCCTGTGTCTATGAGTTTTTGTTTCTTCATTTGTTTGTCTTGTTCCTTTGTTGTTTTCAGTTTTATATCTCACGTATCAGTGAAATCATATGGTTCTCTACTTTTTCTGACTTATTTCACTTAGCACAATAATCTCAAGATGCATCCATGTTGTCACAAATGGCACTATTTTATCTTATGGTAGAATAGTATTCCATTGTGTATATGTACCACATCTTCTTTATCCAATCATGTATTGGAGGACACTTTGGTTATTTCCATGTCTTGACCACCATAAATAAAGCTGTAATGAACATAGGGGCACATATATCTTTACAGATAAATGTTTTCAGATTTTTGGAGTAGATACCCAGGAGAGGGATTGCTGGGTCTCCACTTATTTTTAAAAATCTCATTATATGTTAGGCATTGGGGAAATAACTGGGGTTATAGAGGAGATAGATTTTAATCCTTGCCTCAGTTATGGTTTACTGTGGAAGTCTGAAAAATAAATCAGGGCCATGATGATTCTGTGAAGTGAGTGCTACAGGTCACTGTGCATAGGGTACCGTAGGATGTCAGGTGGGTAGACTTCCAGTTAGATATATATGCTAGGGATCTTTGGGAACAAGGGATGATCTGAAAGCTAATTTCAAGGACCAGTAGGAATTAGGTAGGGAAAGAAGGCAGAGAAAGACATTCCAGGCAAAGGGAACAGAATATACAAAGATTGGGAGACCTGAAACCACGTAATGACTTTAATGTATGAGAAAGACGTGTATACATGAGGGAAAGAGATGAGGCTAGAGACATGTGTCGGGGTCCGATCATGAAAGGCCTGTGTACCATGTCGAGGAGTTTCCATGTTGAATGTTTTTAGAATTCCAAAAGGATTTTATGTAGGAAAGTAAAAATATTAAGGTTTCATTTTAAAGCTCATTCTGGGTTCAATGGAAACACAAGAAAATTGTTATGAGATATACTATGAATTAAGCTTGATCAACCCTTCTTTCAATTCCCATCTATCGTATCTTTTTGTAATGCAGGAGCTGGAAAACCAAAACCAACATTTTCCAGACTCTCCTGAGCTAGAGAATTGTGTATGTATCGGGGCCCATCTCATGTCAGATGCATTCACACAAAACTGGTGAGAAACTGAGTTTCATGCGACAGAGGCAGACCATGGAGAGCCCTTTTGCTGGGGTAGAAAAGTGGCAGAGGTGACGTAATTCTCTAGCTGGAACCATCGTTACTGATTCCAACATGAGTCCACAGAATGGAGGCGAGGAGCGGCTGGAAACTCTCTTGGGAAGCTCGGTCCTGTGTTGTGGTTATGAAATCATCTTACAGTCTGTCTCCTCCGCTCTCCCAACAATTCTGTGAGCGATTCCTCTCACTTAGTGAATCCTTTCCGCTTTAACCAGGTAAAGAAGATTCTGGTGTCTGGATCTGTGTGTGAGCCCTGACCAAACTGGTGGGCAGGCAAACTAAGGGAGTGGCAGTGGAATTCGATAGGTGGAGAAAGAGACAAGCATGTTACGGAATGGTTGTTATTTGTATGGAATTATTTTTTGTAGTTGTAATGCTGGTATGTCCCTTTTATGCTAAAATCACATTGTCAGAGAAAAATAATCACTGCTGAGTCTTTGTGCTGGCTTAGAAATATGGATATTGTGGCGAGTGACCTTTCTTTATATTCCATTCCTTCCACACAAAATTATAATTAGTTTCAGATACCACATAAATCTTCTAAATATTTATGTAGCTTAAGAAGCCAACAAACCCCAAAGCAAGATAACAAGTGGCTGTTAGATCTTTGGCAGCGTGCATAATGACTCACAACGACAGCAGTAAATAAGCTTTAGTTCCGTGTAATTTACACAAATAAACAAAAAATATGATGCTGAGCGTTGTAAAATATTATCTCCTGCAAAGCTGATGCAGTGCCAAAGTTACTGAATCAGATTTATTGAACAACAATTACTGATAAAATGTGTCACAGAGAACACATAATTTTGTTTGTATGATTCAGTTCAGACCAAACAATGGTGCTACCTCTTTCTCTGCCTTGAAGATAATGTGAAGAGTGTTCAGTGAGATTCGTTTTTTTACAAAAACTTCTTGCATTCTACGATTTGAAAGAGTACTTCATATCATGGTAAGCTTCTTTATTTTACAAGAAGGAAATAAAAGCAATTCATTGTATAAGCAGTTTTCCTACTGTCTCTTATTTAGGACTCTCCGTTGCCGACAAGGACCTGCTTTAACTAGTTTAAACAGAATATAAATTTATTAACAGGAGTTATGTGGCTATAGAAATCTCTGAAAGGTTTGGAGGCTGAACAGGCAGGAGTATTGCTGAAATTGGGCCTGGTGTGGATGGGCTCTGGTGGCAGCGACACCACCTGAGTGGCTTCTGAAGGTTCCCTGGGGTCTCCCCACACAGATGGCTGCCTGTCATGTCATATTTCCCTTGGAAGCATGTATTCCACCCAGCTCCTCCCCTTCCTATTAGTCCTGGCCTGAGCCCTTGGTGGGCAGGACCCTCTGGCACTGCCTGAGTCCCTGTTCCCAGGGGCCTGGGAAACAATTTGCTGGCTTTTCCCTGGGAGAGGCAGGGCGTTTATAGTGGGGAATTCCCGCGCCTGCAAGGACGCGCACAGGCTCTGCAGCCCCAACCTCTGTCACGTGTCCGCTCTGCTGTACCCTCTGACAAAGCAAGCAGTCAGCCACAGAGAACACAGCTCCCTCTGAATTTTGGTCTTTTTGGACCCTGTCTTCTATCTGAAGCATTTTTTTAAAGGAACTGGGGGTGAGAACCTCAGGCAGTAGTGGTGATAACTCTTGGGGATTGCAACCTCAGGCAGTAGTGGTGATAACTCTTGGGGATTGCAACCTCAGGCAGTAGTGGTGATAACTCTTGGGGATTGCAATATGAATTGGTTTTACCTTCACAATTATGAATTTGCTTATGAAGTACAGATGTGCCTAATACACAACAGTCAAGATATGGAATACTTGATAAAGCAATGGAATGTGGAAGCAAGATCTTAAAAAATTATTTGCAGAGACTAATATGTTTGTAAACTTTACCTTTTTATAAAATCCCAAGGCAGTCCGAAAAATAGAGGTTGACTTTTGCTCTTTAAATAGATTTTGTAAAGAGAGTGAGGAACCCCAAGGGGGAAGGGTCATCTGAGTAGACCTACTGTGTGTGAACCCTGTCTGGGAATGATGGAAACCAGATACCCCAGGGAGGTGGGGGGTGATGTGGGGAGATGGGCGTGGCTAGAATTGACTTCCTTCAGTGACACAGGTTGAAGGAGAGGTGATTTAGTTCTCTTCAGGTTTCACCTGGAGAGAAAATATAAAAAGTGGGAGGGGGATTCTCAGTTGAACACAGCAGAGACCAAATCTGGATAGCTTTGAGAGAGAAAACATTTAATGGAAACACGTTGGGTGGTTTACAGAAGAATCAGGCTTGGAAAATAGTTATAAGCTAAGGAAGTGTGCATATCTGAGAACATGGCCAAATTCACACCTCAGAAAAGTCTGGGAGAATGGCGCTGGTGCTGCCACTGGGCAGCCCTGCCACCACCCACGGACACTCACCTCTGTGGTCACCCTTACGACATCATCCCATCAGGATTCCAAGTCTTGTATGGACTCTCCTAATGGCAGCGTTGGAGTTGGGGCTACAGGCTTTGCCGGAAGCTGCCAAGGACTTCTTTGGTTTTCATGGTGGCAGGTGAGACCTTGTCTCCTGCCAAGACCCGCAAAGGAAGATTCCTCCCCCTTGATAGGAAGGATGACCAGATACCACACACAACCAGTCATAGCACCAGCTTTGGCAAGTACCCACCACGTGGGGGTCAGGAGCCCTCTGTTGTGGGGAAAAGCTCATGTACTCAGGCTGTCCATCATCACCACGGGGTCAGCTTGGCCTGGGGTGGAGAAGGGACATGTGTCTTAGGGCGGGTTTCACAGGGAGAGGCATCCTGTCCAGGGCAGTGTGGGTGGCCAAAGGGCCTGGGCAAGCCAGCTGGAAGCATCACCCCTGGGGAGGTGACCGGGAGCTGTGTGAGGTGGCAGCAGTCGATGGCGGCCAGGGGCCGCGGAGCAGGCTCTTGTCTGAGATGAGCAGCCAAGCAACTCGGCGTGTCCTCAGCCAGTAGCGGCAGCGCAGCTGGTGGACAGGAAGGGACAGAGAGGACGCAGGGGTTACAGAATGATGATGGCTATGGGTTCTGCTGCCAGTATTCAATTACCCAAGCCCCACTACCCTTCCCAGGGCCCGTGGCCAGGCACTTACTAATAGAGCTTTATTTATTCATTTTTCTGAAAGAATAATGGCCCTATGATTTTTGTTTAAATGATATATCCCATTATAAAACACTTAAACAATATAGAAAATCCCATCCTCTGGGAAAAATTAACATTTGGTGAATATTTTGTGAATCTTATCTAGACATTTCTTTATGTACACACACACACACACACACACACACACACACACACACACACACCACACCCCACACGCACTCACACACACACACACACACACACCACACACACCCCACACACGACACACCCCCCCAAACCCCCCACACACACACCACACTCCACACACACACACACAGACACACACTCACATACCCCACACACACATACTCACACACACACTCACATGCACTCACACACTCACACACACATTGCCAAAATTATAGCTGTATAAGTAGAAATAATTTTAGGAAAATGGAATCATACTAAACATGTGAGTTAAAAATAAAAAATATTAAATTTAGCTTTATTTAAATGAAACGAAAGCAATAATAATTAAAAGAATTACTGAACTTCAGATATATCTTTATAAAATTTTGGGGGTACATTTTTTTGACATATCCCATAGTACAGTAAAATGATAAATTTTTACAAATAGGTCTTTTTATTGAGAAGACATAGTAAAGCTTCATGCTTTTTTATAAATGAATACACACATATACCTACAACCCAGATCAAAATTTAGAGCAGTCCCAGCCTCCCAGTCAGTATTCTGCTCCCCGAGGTGACCACTATTCTGGTTTCTTATATCACCAAGGGTTAGCTTTGCATGTTTTTGAACTTCACATAAATGAAGTTATGCAGAGCTAGTCTTTGTGTCTGGCCCCTTTTGTGCACTGTTAGTGTCTCTGGGTTTATTCACGGTGAATGTAGCAGAGGCTCAGCGTTTCCATGACTGCACACGGCTCACAGTACAACACACAATTATTATAATTTATTTTCTGCCGAGGACAGCGGCGCTGTTTCCAGTCCTTGCCCGGTGTGAGTAAAGCTTCTGTGACTGTCGGTTTATGTTTGGGCAGACACCTACGAGTGGGATTGCTGGAGCACGCATAGATTCGGCGATAGCAGATTGTGCCAAACAGCTTTACCAAGGGGCTCACCCACCTTACATCCCCCGGAGCTGTACTCCCAGCTGCTCCACATCCCTGACACGATTTGGTAATTTAAAAAAGTCCCCCTAGTGCATTGTGGTGTTGGCACATTGAAGTGTCAGCGGCATTTGTTATGGCCAAAGATGAACATCTTTTCATATGCTTATTGGTTATCTGAATGGCCTGGGTTTGTTTTGGTTTTTTTTTATGAAGTGCCTTTTCAAGTCTTTTGTCTATTGTTAAAAAATTGGACTGTTCCTCCTTTTCATTGCTTTTTAGGAGATTTATATATTCTGAATATGTTTTTTGATGTAGTTGAATTCAAATGTCTTTTTTCATATAACTTTTAAACATGTCATCTTTGTAGAATTTTACAGGAACTTGGAGTTTAACAATCTCATTTTCGTTAAAGAAATAGAACTAGCAAGTGTGAATGATTTTCTAGTGGGCTAGAGATAAGAGTCAGGATTATTTTGTCTCATGCTTTTTCTCCACTCTAATGCTCTGTCGATCCTAAAAATTACATGTAATCAACATATGAAGTTTTTGCAACAGAGTCTTAAGTCTACAGGTATTGGATTTGTTTCCTTTTCATTTATTAGTTCAAACTTTGAGGGTCTCATTAACTTTACTTTTAATCCTCTTAAAATGAAAGCAGAGAGATCTTATGTTTTCTCACGGCAGAAAAATACAATCCACAAAATAGTTCTGGAATCTTCTTATTTACTTGATCAGCTGCATGAAGAGAAGGTTTTCTTAACCGGGAAAGTTCGCTTCAAGCAGTGACTGTGTACTTTGGGGCTGTCTCTGGCAGGTCCTAGTAACAGAATGTTTCCAGGCTCCCCCCTACACACCCCCCACAAGAGAAAAAGACTTGGTTACAGTGGGATTACACAAGTGTGTGCAACTGGATCTTTAGTGGGACCACCAGGAAATGAAGATCTAAAACCCCGGGAAGTGAAGACGAACTCACATGGAGACGACCGAATGCAGGGATGGTCAGTTGTGAGCTGCTTGCTCCTTCCTGGATGTGCAGCCAGGCTCTGAGGCATTGAGACCGCCTTGAACCCCTGATGTCTGAGAGCAGACCAGCCACCTTCTGCAGGCCTGGTCCCTGGCCCAGGCACAGCCCTGGCGGTTCTGGCCCCTGCGGCACTGTCTCAGGGCTGTGTGTGAGAGGGTGCAGAGCAGGTGCCTGTGCTGCATTCGTGCATGGTGGTTTTATTGGTGTTTGAGGGTCAGAACCTTTGCAAAGCCATCTCCTCTGGGTGTTGGATTTCATTTTGGAAGTTCATCATTGCATGGTCAAGGGCGCAGATACACTGCTCTGCAGCCAAAGAACACAGGGCTGCACTGACCCTGCATGTCAGCATTGGGCGTGGCGCTGGTGGCACTGCTTCCTTCTCAGTGTCCAGTGGAGACTGAGTGATTTAACACCTACACCCGGAGCTGAGGTGAGGCCACTCCCAGAGTGAATTAAAAGGAGGAATGACCTGCCAGAGTTAGTCATTGTTCCTGGGTGGATGG
>NW_017731351.1:7033657-7034739 GCF_001890085.2 Hipposideros armiger
TTCTCCCTCTTCTGTCTCTGGAGGTGAGTGAGCCAGTAAGCCAGGGTTCATTGTTCAGAAGCCACCGTCTTCCCCTGGCCGGGGAGAGAGCAGAAAACCTGACTCAGGCCTCCAGGACTAAGCTGTGTCCTCCCACTCAGGGTTTACCAGCGAGCTTGGTCTTGGTTTCTTGGGGGCAGAGGGGACAGTGGCACTTTGTTCCCATTTGGCTACTGTTTCTGGGATGTGTGTGCAGTGAGGATAGTTGTTATTTGGTCTGATGAGAACAGTGGGAAGCGAGACGCGGCCTTGTCCTGAGGCCAGGAGCTGTCAGGACAGCCCAGTCCAGAGACGCACGTTAAGGCAGAGGGAAGCAGAGCGCAGTGGCCAAGAGCCGAGTGGTGAGGTTGTTGCTTGGACACCCGCTCCTGTTGTGCTTGCAACGCAGACCGCCTCCTGGACTTCCCGGCACCCGCCCCAATGTGTCCCTATTTGTGTCTTGCAGTAACTGGAGTTGGTTTTCTATCACTTGCCTTGAAAGAGGCCTGAATAGATGAGCAGTGACTGGCCAGGCTGACTCAGCGCAGGTCAGGACACCTACTGCACTATCACTTTCTAAAATCCTCGGCACCTCGCGCCTGTGAACACACAGGGCTTTCTTCTTTACATGCACACAGGTGTTAACTTAAAGACAAAACGGCAGTTTCTGAAAAGGAGGGCGGCGGGGCAGAGGGGCGGGTGCCTGCAGGAACAGCTGGCATCTTTTCCCTTGAGCTCTGACGCTAGATGAGCGTTCGGAGGGAGGCTTCACTGCCCTCCTGTAGAAGTTGGAGATGGCGTGCACGAGGTCGTCGCGCCCCAGCAGTGCAGCCGTTCCGCTGCTTTGTCAGAGCACAGAGAGCTAGTTCAGGCCACACTGAGGGGCGCTCGCTGCCGCCCACCTGCACGCCCATCCTTCTTTCCCGCTGGCTCTTAGATCAGGAGCTCAGGCACCTGGAAGCGGCTTGTAACATGTCAGCTAATGCATCACACCATGCTCTCACTTGCATTCAGGTAAAACAAAAGCCCAAACCCAAATATTTGTCGAGAGCTTTCTACATGCC
>NW_017731351.1:7039676-7045294 GCF_001890085.2 Hipposideros armiger
CATCTCGGCTGCCAGTTCTTCAGCTTACAAATCACTGTGTAAATGACAGAATGCGTCATGATCCGCGACCCATCATGTCACTTGTTTGAAAGTCTGTTGGAGATTGGCCACTGTGCTTCTGACATCCAGTTCACAAACAGAAGTATGTAGTTATGTGGCCTTCCGGGAATAAACCTGTGTGGCATTTTATAAAAATGGATAATCTAAAGTAGAAATTGGCCAATGAAGATGAAATTGCATCAGAGACAGAAAAAGGGTAATGCTGGAATGTACATGGAATTCTGCAGGCGGGTGAACTCGCCAACATACAATAAATGAGGGATGTGACTGTGCGTGAACGTGTCCCAGAGGAAGAGCGGCTGGCGAGCATGTCACATTAAAGGGAGATACTTGCTGACACTGAAAGCACAGAGGCTGAAAAACTGGAAGGTGGTCCAAATGCAGGCAGGCGTAGGGTAGTTTGCATAGAAAATCTGCTCCAAATAGGAGGCTATATGACGAGAAGAGGACAAGCTCGGTTCAGTCTACTCTTGCTAAGTTTTTTTTAAACAAAGAAATAAAACACGTTAGCCCACCATGTTTCTCATGTTTTAAAATACAATGTACTACAGAAATACTAGTGTTACTACTTTTTCCTTTCCCTGTATATTTCTGACCACCCGTAAGAACGTTTTTAATATTTTGACAAAGGTGTAAAGGTGGTGGAACAATGATCAGCTCCCAGGACTATGAAGGTCACTTCGGGTCCTGCCCACGGTGCCCTTGGCCGTGGGCCACTGGAGCCCCTGCACGTCACACACGTCACAGGGTCCTGCCTGGTCCTTCTCTGCCTGTGCCCTTCACTGTGGCCCCCCGCCCCCACCCACACTCGGGGTACTCGGGACCCCAGAGTTCCCCGTCCTCAAAGGTGTGATCCTGCTTCCGTGAACTCCCTCCCAGGTCAGCCTTCCTGGCACAACCAGTGTGTTTGTCCCCAGGCCTGAAGGGTGGTCAGAAGGCAGCCCTGAGCAAGACGGGTGGGCGAGTTGTGGGGGAGCTGCCTGGCATGTCCACGTGTGTGTGTGGTGTGGCGCGGGCAGTACAGGAGGGCAGAAGGACGAGGGGCCAGTGGCCTGCGGCCTCCATCGGCACTCTTGCCCTCAGCCTTCCGCATGGTGGGGCAGGCCAGCTCCGCGGGAGAGAGCCTCAGGGGCAAACCCGGCTCTGCCTCTCCGTTAGCTTCTCCTGCCTTTACAAGACTCGTTCCCATCAGGCGTTCTCCCCACAAATGCAGCTGTTCTGACGGGATCCAATGACCTCCAGGTTGTCCATTGGTCTGTTCTCAGCCTCCACTCTCTCGGTCTCGGAGGAGAAGCTGTCGCTGGGGATCATTTTCTCCCCTTTGAAATGCTTTCTCCGCTGGACTCCAGAGGCCCCAGGCTCGCTTGGTTACCTCCTTCCCTTTGCGGATTCTCTGCTGCTTCCTTTTCATTCCCCATGTGCTTAACATGGGTGTGTCCCAAGGCTCCATCCTTGGGCTAATTTTCTCTCCTTATTCTTAGTCCTTGGTGTTCTCATCTAATCACAGAGCTGATCTGTCTGCTGCAGAGCATTATCTGCTGACAACTTCACAATTTATAGTTCCAATTTATAGTTCACCTTTCCTGGGAACAACCGACTCATCAACCTAATTGTCTATTCCATATTTCCAGGTGGACATTTAGGATAAAAATATTACTGGTGCTCCATTAACAACCTTGGCTCTATATTCGAAATGTATCCAAAATATGACTTAAAAAAAATACTTTCACTGCTACTGCCTTAGTCCAACCCAACATTCCTCAGTCGCTTCTTGTAACAGCCTCTTAACTGTTCCCCGCTTGCCGTCCTGCAGCCTGTTTTCAACATGGTAGACAAAATAACACTTTCGAATTCTGAACCAGATTGTGCCACTCTGCTCAAAACCTGCAGAGGCCTCCTCACCTCAGAATAAAACCAGGGCCTTCCCAGGGCTTCCATGAGGCTCACCTATCTGGTCTGAGGACTCCTCTGATGTCATCACCTACCCACCCCCTTTGATAACTGACCTACCGTCATGCCTGTGAACATGCCGAGTATCTGAGGTCTTGAGGTCTGTACAGAAGGTGTGTTAATGAACAGCTCCAAAATGCCAACGCCAAGGGCATATAGACACAATGGGAACTGTTTCTCACGCACTGCACAGCCTGATGTGGCTGGTGACGGTGAGGAGTTGGGAGCACTGGCTTTGTGTCACCATCCTTGGGGACAGAGCCTCCTTCCATCCTATTGCTTTCTGTCCGCCTTCAGCCCGAGGTCCTTTGCATCTTCTCTATTCAGCCGGTGGTCAGAGGAAGAAAAGGAGCATGGGAGATTGTCAACGAGGTTTATGGTGGACACTCTGTGTTTAGAACTTGATCCCATGGCCCCACCTAACTGCGGGGGAGGCTGGAAATGGAAGTCACATTTGTGCCAGCAGGAAATGTTGATTTCAATCACGGCTGTATCCAGAGTGCTTAGAACAGAGCTTTTGGCACATAGCAGGCACCAAACAAATATTTATTGGATGAATAGGAGAATGAATGAGTGAATTTGGGAAAACGNCTGTGGTCCTGCTGGATATCTTATATTTGAATCTCGTGATGTTTTCCAGCCATCACATTTGCTGTTTGGTTTTTGAACTTGATTCTTCGCTATCACAGCCTCAGCTCTGTCCTCTCTTGAAGGTAGGCCATCTAAGCCTTGCGGGCTGCCCTGGGAGAGACAGCCCCTCCTGGAAGATTCCTTCTCGATCCTGAGCCCCCAGTTTACGGGGCTTCACAACACGGGTCTGACCCTTGCTCTCCTAGTGCAACAGCTCTTAACCCGAGAAGCACGTCAGAAAGCCCTGTCTGCTTGCCTAAGACCTCCGTGCTCTGGCCGTCTTCTCCCAAAGCTCTGACTCAGCAGGTCTGGGGATAGAACCCGCATCAGCGTGCATCTGAAGAGACAAGGGACACACTGGGTGTCACGTGGGCCCTTGGATGCCAGGAGCATATGTTTGGGCCAAGAGAGATCTGCCACATCTTTAGAATTAGTGTGGGTTTAAGAGTTTATCTACTCCAGTGTTTCTCATTAAAACTGAAGTTCAGAAGAGTTAATGGATTAACCCGAGGTGGTTACAGTTAGTGAAGGACAAAGCCAGATTCAAACCCAGGCTTCCTGACCCCAAATTCAGGGATTTTTCTGTGGTGATAGGTTCTTTCTCAAAGAACTGTGGGAAGAAACTAGATTTCATTCGGTTATTGATGTGGTGTGTAAAATACAGAGTGAAATAGGAGCATATGGCCCTCTTCATAACCTATTCTCAGAGCCCTTGGCAAGGGAACCTCTTCCAACCAAGCCTGGTACTCAGAGCGGGAAAGCCTTAATCCCCGATACTGTTCAGCGTGAGCCATCGGAAATGTGCCTTCTGACATTTGGTCTAGAAAGGGCAAGATGTGTTTTAAATCACTTTTTTGATTTGCTAGGAAGCAGAATGTTACGTACATATTCCGTCTTTATTAATCACATAATAAAAGAGCTTATGTTTGCCTGTGCACACATATAGCTTTCTTGTTTCCATGTGAGGATTTCTTTAAGGCATGAAATAGAAGGGTGGAACAGGAAATTCAACATTGAGAGATTTTTGGATGCAGCCAGATGGGCAACTTAACCATCTCAGACAAGGTAAGGGGCTCTCAACAACCAAGTGAAACTCCTGAGGTCCTTTTTGAAATTATTGTGCATGTGCCTATGTAAATCCAAGTCCTCTGCCCCTCAAAACATAAGCACCACTCAGCTATCCTGGGGAAATTTGCATCTGAAAAATGAGAGGACAGATGCCAGATGCTATCTGCTGGTGCCCCCTTCTCATTTTTCAGACGAGGAGATCTGAAGTGCAGGGAGGTGTTCCTTTCTCAAAGTCACAGTGGCTGGCAAGTGGCAGAGCCGTGAGCTGTGAATCTGAGCTTCTTTGGCTCCCAGCCGCATCTCGTCGCCATGTCTCAGGACGCCATGCTAATTGTTTGTTCTCAAGCAGCAGCTGAGTGACTTCCATTCTTCCTCTCCTTGATTTTTGCTCTTTGGAGCTTCACACACATGAAACAGCCCCCTGCCTCAGATTCTGGCATCTGTGAAAGGCGGTGTACTTACGCGTGAAGACTCTCCTCACTCTGTGAGTAATTATTCCCAACTCTCACCTTCCAGGCACCGAGTCAGGCATGCTCAGCCCTGCCCTCACATAGTTCACACTCCACTGGGGCCCACATGCTAAACAAAGAAGTATTTGATTACAAGTCATGGTATGTTCTAGAAAGTCAAAATAGAAGGTGTTTCGAGAGAGAGGACAGGGAAACCTAAATTAGCTGGGGATGAAGGAGAAGGCTTTGGGGCAGCGGTTCTCAACCTTCCTAATGCCGCGACCCCTTAACACAGCTCCTCATGTTGTGGTGACCCCCAACCATAAAATTATTTTCGTTGCTACTCTATAACTGTAATTTTGCTACTGTTANGGTTCTGCTCTGTCCCTGACCAGGGTGACCTCAGCAGAGTCACCTCCTGGCTTTACTTTTGTAAGTTAGAGCCCCAGCTGCCAGGCACTCTCTGTTCCGTCTCTCATGCCACAGGTGTTGTACTCGACACTCCAGGAAAATCTAATTTTAAAAACAATTTCTGCAAATCTGCTCTTTTAGCTTAGGCCACTTGTGTTCTTTCAGAGAATAGAAAATTAAATGGTTTTGCCTAGAGAATTTTAGAGTGTTTTTTGATATAAAGACATTTGCTGACAATATTGAAGTTGGTACATTTGAATGAATGGTTATACAAATTTTTTTAAAAACAGCCCTTTCCACATTTTATCATTTCACAGTTCCCTCAAAAGTCAGGCTCCTTTCATCACTATAACAACCCATGCCCCATGACAAATAGTAGCTCATTATCAGGAAAGATAGCAGGGCAAGCCCCTCCTAGTCTGTGCATATGTTTTGTATTTATTTTTGTATGTAGATCATCTTTTTAGATCACTTGGCATGTGCTGCATAGAGAACCTCCTCGCAAACCCTTAAAATTTCCCATTATGGCCAGAAGTCTGGCCATAAGATATGGCACAAAGGTTACCTCTTGGGTCTGTTTCCATATTGACATCATCTGATGAACAAATACCCAAATTACAGATGTCCCACGAGGGTGAAGGTGAAGACAGAGGATTTGAAGCCAAAAGGGCGGTAATACAGTGCCTAGACTTCCAGCTAGAGAGCTTGGGGTTGCATCTTAGCTCTGCTGTTAGCTGTGTCTCAGGCCAGTTACTGAACCTCACTGGGCCCATTTCCTCAACTATAAAGTGAGGATAATATTAAAGATGGGATAAAAAAAACAAAAGTACATGAAGACGTTTGCATTTCATAGATACACTCAAAATAGTTTTATTCTAGATTTCACACAGCAAGAAAATGCAGCTCTGCCAGCTGCAGTTGTTGAAATGGAAATGCCTTTCCAGGATCTAACAAACAAAATCAAGACAAGATTAGAGGCAGTATGTGGCTGCCCAGAGTGCGGGCTCCAGGGGACACAGGACTTCTTTGGAACCAAGCAGGAAGTGGGGG
>NW_017731351.1:7052634-7075630 GCF_001890085.2 Hipposideros armiger
TGTACCTTCCTGGTATCTCTGCCTCCAGTCTGTTCCCCTCCCATTTTGTTCGCTCCAGCTACTAGAGCTATTTTTCTCAAGTGTAAATAAAGATCAAATGGGATCCAAGACTTAAAATGTTGATGACACATTGCAATCATTGACTTGATATCTTGGCCTATGTCAGATATCTTATGGACATGTCAAACATGATGTGTCTAAAACTGACATTGGATTTTTTGCCTCAGAATACCCTAATTTGCCTCAGCTCAGTAAATGGTACTTTCACCTATTCATTTGTTCAATCCAGAAACAAAGTCATGCTAGAGTCTCCTTTTTTTTCTATTCCATACATTTAACTCAATCCAAAATTCTATCAATCATCTCCCAAAATTATTCTCCAATCTGTCTACTCTTCTCCAACTATACTGTCACCATCTTGGTTCAAACCACCAAGGTCACCGGTTTGGTATCAGGGCTTCGAGCTCCGTTGCTCACACACCAGATCTGTGGGCACCCCACGCTCGTCCCTGCCCCACCCCCCTTCCCTGCTTCCTCATGTGTGGGTGTCGCTGTGTATCCTAGGGTAAGGCAGTTGACACTGGATTGCAAATGCCTCTCCCACCCCACCCAGCAGGGTGACAAGGGAGTTCTCTGCTAGAGAATGTGACCCAATCAGCAAACACTTTGTTACTTTAGTAGCATTTAATTATTCTAGAGGGGAAACCGTCTTTATTGGGGAAAATACCTGGATAAGCTGGTTAGAGGTGAGACCTCAAAACACAGATGTTGCCTTTGCCAGGCAGCAAAAGAAGACAGATAAGCTGCTCTGCCTGCAGCCAGGGGAGGAACTGCCATTCCTGCTGAGGAAGAAAGTGAAGGAGAGCAGACCAGATAAGTGAGGAGAACGGAGCCAGGAGATGGTGGTCCGCTGGGTCTGTCTGGTGTGAACCAAGGGTAATTTCTCTAAAAGAAGTCCTAGACAAGAAAGTCCACAAAGGGAGTAAAAACTCAGGCAGCAAATGCCTGTGGGACCACCCTCCATCTCGGCACGTGCCTTCTCTCATCCCTGGTGTCAACCCTGCGAGCCAGGACTGGGGGTGGCCACTGGGATGGAACTTTTGTCATCATCTTAGATTTGTCTGCCAAACCCAGCTGGTAGGTGCTAGCCATGGAAAAATAACTATGAAGTTCCAGCAACAGGCCAGGAATTCAATATTAGTCTGAGAAGACTTTTTAAAAATTTTTTTATCATAGTCACTGTTTTTATGTCAAAGGGACTCTCAAGCCAGAGTAGGTAGCCACAGTCCCTCAAAAGTCCCAAATCCAGGGGCCGAGTGTTAGGTGGCCGGGAAGGGACTAGCTAACCTGTAGCCATTTTGAATGTTGCTCTGAAATGGTTTCTTCTTAAGAATGTGGTTAGGAGAACTTACACAGAAGCCATGCACAGAGTGGAAGGAGATGAGAAATACTGGTGAGGGTTGAGGGCTCTAATTTTCCATCATGCCATTGAATTGAGCTTTTCATTACAGGGTAACTTGGGTTAATTTTAAGCATAAAAATTCACAAGAATTCTGCCTGTGCTTCCTGAAAGGAGATTTCTTCCTGAAAAGACAATTTTTTTTTCTTTTTGCCACAGAAATTAAAGTATTAAAAGCTTTCATTCACCATACTCTTTGAAGTGGTGAAAGATGTAGGCATTGATTGTAGCAGAGGTGTAGGAAGAGATTTCAGCTATGAGCAGATATACCAAACTTCGTCATCGGCCTTTTGTGTGCAACTTGTTCAAGTGGCTTGTGAGGTGGCGTCCGATCCCTCTTATAAGACATGCCACACTCAAACTAAACTGCCTCTGTCATCACGTCAGCCCCCTCACTGAGGAGGCAACTTTGCTTTCCTGACAGAGCCAGGTCGGGAACCCACGTCTCCTGGGATTAATGCAACCTGATTTCAACCAGTTCATTAGAGTGATGAGAACGTTGTTTGTCCGGCAGTGTTTCCTTGTGCACCGCGTGCAAAGCCATGTTCAGCGTGGAGGTGGCTCTCTCAGTGCTCTGAAGGTGTGAGACACGCACTTTAGCTGCTGTAGATCAGGAGGTCCCCAGTTCATAGGGACGTTAACCTGTAACCTGGCCCCTGGATATCCTTGCGTTCCAGCCTCTGGTGACACATTCACACTTACCTTGGGTGCAGGATGACTGCGCCTTCCCAGCGCAGATGACTGACTGTTAGAACATTTTGCCCCGGGTCACCCCTGGGAGTCCAACTTAGGGCTGGGGCGAGGAAAGTGTGTGTCTTTTCAATCCTCCTTAGAGATGGCCATAGCGCTGGTGACACCAAGCCGCGTGGCAAGCTTGCGCTGGCCCAGGGCCACAGCTGGACGCACTTCAGCAGCTGGTTAGAGATGCCAGTGGGGAAATTAGAGACAGAAGGATCTGAGGCAGTTCCAGTAAAAGTGAGGCGGTTTACCCAGCAGCCAGAACGTGCCTGCTGCTGTTTCTTCTCCTCTCATCCGGCAGCTCCCTCTGTCATGGGATTCACACCCTCTGGGAGGTACTGTGCCCCGGGCCTCCTCACGCTGCAGACACAGCTGCTGTGCTGGCCAGGAGCACCTCCAGAGTTCGCTGAGGATACAGAAGTTGCCTTGGTTACAGAAGCATGCCACTGCCTATCTGTAACTTAAATGGTGGTCATGGATGTGGGGTGGCTAAGAGAGTCCTAGAAATTGTGGATTTGTCCATGACAGAAAAAGTAGTGTGATCAACTGGTGTTCTCCAGAATGGCTTTTTAGCAGTGGGTCCCTCACTGACCAGTACTCAGAAGAAGGGCTTAAACACAAAGAGTCAGATTCAGTGCTTCTTGGATGGGGTCTGGGGGTGTCTGCCAGCCCATTTGGGGACCACTGTGCTGAGGGATGGACAGAGCAGGTCTGGACATGGCGACGGTAGGTCTCTCCCAGAGACGGTGTGCACAGCGTTTGTTTTCTGGTACCTTTAAAAACATGGAGATATTTACACAGCCCGAGAACAGACATAGTCCTTCTATTTCACCGTTTTTGTAGCTGATTTTATGTATCTCTGACAGCTCCAGATGGTTCTAACATTTCCCATTTCCCTTTAGGGCCTCAGTAAATTCTTTGGAACATCCTGTGTGTGTGTGGGAGGCGGGTCCATCTCCCTCCGGAGACTCTTTCATCACTAAGCTTGGTGGGCAGAGGACGGGATGGAAAAGACTCAAGTATCCAGCTGAGATCAAAGCAAGATGAATGCGTGGCAAGAGCCTGAAGAGAAGTTCAGGTGGGAGGCCGGGTGGGAGAAGAGCAGGCACAGGGAGGGAGTTTGGGAGGGAAGACAGGGGAGAGAAAGAGGCTCCCTCCCGGTATCCATTTCTTATCCACACAATTACCCTGAAGAAACTCGTGAGTACACAAATGGGATGTCATGTTCCAGTGTTGGAGGGGACATCCTCGTAGCCTAGGGAATCTAATGGGGAAGTTGATGGGCGGCAGCAGAGGCTGCTGTCTGGGCACAGTCCCGGGCTGTCCATGGAAACTTCCTGCCTCGGAGGCCCCTGGATAGGGGGAGCCGCCATCCTGGCTGACTGAGTTCCTGGGGGGGGGCATTCCCGACCCCTAGCCTGGCATGGTTCATCTCCCTATTTCATGGTCCATGGCTACACTGCCTTCTTCTTTTTAATTTTTTTAAATTCAAGTATAATTGGCGTGCAATAGTGTATTAGTTTCAGGTGTACAACATAGTGATTGGACATGTATATCCGTACCTTGCGATGCGATCCCCACACTAAGTCTGGTACCCACCCGGCACTCTCCATAGTTACTACAATATTTTTCTTTTTCTGTGTCCCAGGCTTCTTTAATTAAGATCAAAGAGGAATGAACAATAAATAACCTTTCGCCAAGGCAAGGCAAATTAAGAACCTTAATTTTTTTTTGCCTTCAAATAAAATTCGAACCTATTGAAATTTGTTATCCTTTCTCTAGGGAAAAGAAATGAGGTGAGGAAGTTTTTAAAATAGCTATGACAAAAAAAAAAATTCTAGACATTAAAAAGCTTTCATAGGGCCAGCCGAGTGGCGCGATGGTTAAGAGCTGGCTTGGGACGCCAGAGGGCCCCCGTTTGGATCCCACATATGAGGGCCAGTGACACTGCCCTCTACAGCTAAGATGCTGAACAACAGCTCAACCTGGAGCTGGGCTGCTGTTGAGTCACCAGCGAAGGCGATGGCATAGGCTGCAGCCCCTGTGGCACTGGGTTGCCATGGGCTGCCGTATGTAGCCAGCAGCCAGCGTGAGTGGCCAGCAGCCGCAGTGAGCGGCGGTCCAGAAGCCGGCGACTGATCTGCCTCACCTGGGAAGAGCGCAATGGTGGTGCCAACTTGGGCCAGAGAAGCAACGTCCTCCACAACTAGACCGAAGAACAAAACAACAGCAACTTGTTTGTTCCCCTTCCCCCAATTGCCCAGCACTGTTCCCATCCCCCCAATACCCCAATAAAAATAATAAAAAGAAAGCTTTCATAAAACAATATTTTGATGACTTAAATGTTAAGTGAATTGCAAGCTTTTAGTTTGAAAAAAATTTCAATTTCAAAAACTAAATAGAAAAGCAATTTTGAAATGTGGGAGAGAAGATAATAGAGGTTAGAAGAGATGGAAAATGATTTAGATATACTTTGCATTTGTATGTCTTGTATTTTTCCACATATTGTCAAAATATTTTCCAGGACTTCCTATTTGTTTCATTCTTTTTTCCTTCATTTTAAAATAAAATACGTAGCTCATGCTTGGTGTGTATAATGTATGTACGTACGTATGTATTGGGTTGTTGGAAAAGGCATGACATACTTTTTCTACGTTTATTGTTGCAAAAATGCGTCATGACTTTTCTGACAACCCAATATACCTGTTTTCAACCTGGAACTCATCCACAACTTTCACACTAGTCATTTCCTTTCTGCATCAGGCCACTGTACAAATATTACAGAGCTAGCTCATTAGCGCCTTTACTTTCAAGAATCAAAACATCTACAATGTGCCAATTACACAGAGACACATACAACATAAAAATCAAGGCGTGAACGGGAAATAGTAGGCAGGCTCCACCCCTCCTCCTGCCTGTAAGTCAGACCACTCTGCAGAGGAGTTTCTGGAGGTCGGGGGGGTGCTGACCCATTTCTGCACCCCGGGCCCTCAGCACAGTGTTTGGAGTGAGGAGGCCCCCAGAAAATATTTGCTGGATGAAGCCAAGCCCTTGGTAGCTGCGCCCCAGCTGGGGACCAGCATTAGTTGGCGCTGAGCTGTTCTTCCCGCATCAGAGCCTGGGTTGGGACAGCTAGCGCCACTAGTGTTGGCTTCAGAATGCGGAATGAGGAAAGAAACATGTCTCCTCTCTTTTTTTCTTTGGAAAGAATTTCTCCTTTGCATAGAGCAGGAGAAACAAGCATGTTCATGTTAAGAACAAGAAGTGCAACCCCAGGCAAGGTACCATAGTAACGAGTGAATGAAGGGTCGGGACCCAGGAAAGAGAATAATAGCAGAGGGGACTTGACGTTTTCAACATTCATTGCTGTTTATCACAGTCCTCATAGTGGCAGACAAATGAGCTTAATAAATAGGAACAAATTTTTTTTTAACCCAAAACTTCACACCATTATAATCTTTTCTACTCTATCTTATAATATAGCTCCTCCTTCTGTATTTTAAAAATCTTACACCTTTGCAGATTCACAAAGAAGCCATTTGATGTCTCTGTTTTAAAGGCTTATGATGTTCAGTTGAGATACTATTTAAAATAAACTTGGATCATACCTGCAAGTTCTTATACTGGAGCAGACTAGGAACATTGGAGACACATCTGGGTCCCAGCTCTGTAGACAACTAGCTGGGTGGCCTTGAGTAAACTACTGTACCTCTCTGATCTTCTGTTTTCTCACTGATTAAATGGAGATGATAATCATAGAGCTTCATAAATATGTAGATTAAGAGTTTATGCATATAGCAGCATTTATCACATTTATAGCACATAGAAAATGATCAGTAAATTGCCATTACTATTATTATAGAAACAAATTGAACTCTGAAAAAGTTGAAAAGTGTGGTACTACATTTAAATTTTTAAATATTGAACAAAAATAAATAAATGAGTGAGTAAAATCAAGAGTGTAGCCCATAGCTTTTGCAGTGAGGGATAGAGAACCACAAAAGCACTGTAAGGTATGGTCTCTGGTAATAATTCTAGTGATTGAAGGCGTCAAGTGCGCGCTGAGGGCCCTGGGCCTGTGTGCTGGAGGCCAGGGCAGCTGCACGTTCAGGGATTTCTCGGGCTTGCCCATCTGACCCTTTGCCTGGGTGCGAACTTTGCTCGTGGAAGTGAGAAGGTGGTTGGTTTGCAGGAGTGACACATATTTACCAACAATCCTCTGTGGAACCAAACGCAGTTTGTAATTGTGGGGCCCCCACAGCCCAAGCACTAAGTGGGGGACCTTCCTTTGGCCTCTGGGGCTTGTGAAGAGCATCTTGCCAAAACAAATTCCTGGCCCAGGTGACACTCCCTGGAACCCAGAAAACCGGTTTTACAGGTTGTGGTCCTTTGAGGAGCTGCCCTGCACCTGCCTAACATTTCTCCCGAATGACAGTTACACAACCGCATTTTGTACATGAGATTTGATCTGCAGACTTTTCTAGATATTATAACGTACATTCAATAGGTGACAAAACTCCCTGAGTTTGGCACGTATTGTTCTCTGCTCTTGAAACCACTCTTGTGGAGGAGCCTAGTGAGATGGACCTGGCGGAAGATTTCAAACTGTGCCCTGAGGCAGCAAATCTATAAGGGACACACCTGCTTGATGGCCCCCTACCCTGAATTATTTAGTTATCCTCTCGTCTTTCTCCGAAGGGCTTCTGTATTTACAGGAAACTTTCTAACTTACGGATCCCTAGGTTTATTCATCCCCGTGCCTCCCAGCCTGCCTTCCCTCCACCTGGCTGCTCTGCCAGCTCCGGCAGCTTGCTCTGGGCCTCAGGCACAGTGCTCAATGTTAAAAAAAAAAAAAAAAAGGAAAAAAGATGATCAAATGCTAAAGATAGTTGTTAAAGGCAGTTATTGATGCTTGAACCTTTCCCTCTAATATAATGAGAGGGGTTTAAGAATAGCTTTGATACAGGTAAAGCTTTGAAGAGGAAGTGGGCCGCTGAGTGCTCCCATGTCTTCTGGGAGACGCACCACATGTCCTGAGAGCAGAAACATGACCGAGGGGATCGTCATTATCAGGAGCACTGGCAGCCTTGTCTAGTGCCAGAGGTTTTCAGATATAGCAAGTTCTAGAATGTGTGACATAGTTTGTCCTCATAATTGTCCTTGTGATGCAAAGCTGGAGTTTTGACAGAAACAGCTGTCTGGACAACGTGCCCCAGAGTGTGACTGTGAGATGCAGGTGACTCAAAGTAAGGACATCCAAGACATCCACGCACATTTCCACATTAAATTCATTTATTTTCAAAATAAATATGCTATCCTCCAAGGACTGACGTTACAGTTTCCGAAATTCCTCTTCCTGTGTGGCACCTGTGTTTCAGCTCGGTGACTTCAAGGTGGGGACATTTGACAATGAGCTTCCCTTCCTGCTGTTTCTGACTCCTCCCTTCAGACAGAATAAGCCAAGACTTGCCTTAGGCATTTTCGCCTGTTCTGTCTCATTTCTGAGATCTCAGCTTTGAAGGGAGGCCATGCTGTTGTTGGAGGAACAGGCACGTTGTTGGCAGATGTGGCTCTGTGGAATCCCGGCGCTGCTACCTTCCATCTAACGGCAGGAGAGCGCGTTTCCCGAGCCCCTGTTTCCTTCCATCATGTGGCGTATAATAACCCCAAGCCTCACAGGCTGTCTTACCTCCTCGCATAGTGCCTGTCACTTCACAGGTAGATTCGCTAACAAACATCAGTTTCTCCTCCCCACCCCCCAAGAACGGGCATTGGTTTTGCCACGTGGGCACAGAATCTTCCACGGATTTTTTTTAAGGCTATGCCTTTCAACACTGGCTCTACTGTCTGTACTGAATATGTGTCAGTGCTTGTTCTTGAAAGGACATGGAAAGACTGCTTCCCTCTGCTCTGACGACGTCATAGCACAGGAGCTTCCTTCCACGAGCAGGCGGGCAGTCACTTAACGTTCAGGAGCGCTGATGAGGCCGCCTTCTCGAAGGCAGAGACGTCACAAGGGCTGAAAGCCACATGTGGGCACAGTGCTGCGTCTCCTCCCGTCCATCTGTCAGCCTGAAAATGAGAACAAGTGGGAGGGGTTTTCCCCTTCTCTCCACTGACAGCCCCGTCTGACTCTCACCCTGGCCTGGGGCAGGCGGGTGATGAATTTATCAGTTTTTTTCTGGTGCAGCAGCCTTTGCACATGATACCCCCTCACGTGTAAGAGCGCAGGCGTCGTCGGAGTTGGTGGGGAGCCACAAAGCCTGCTCCGCACTGGTGGCTGGGATCCGTGCCAGCTGGCGGGCCTGGGTAACAGATCTCCGCGTGGTCCAGCCCCGCTCAGTGGGCATGTGCACTGCGGGCTGGGACCAAAGCCCCACAGCATGGAGCTGGGACTCTCTTTGCCTCATTTTTGCATCTCTCTACCTCGGGACATTGTAACTTGGCTATATCCTCCTACCGCGATTTCTACCAAGTAGTTAATTTATCACGCTTTCCCAGCAGTGAGGACAGGCTGGCAGCAATCATCCTCCAGAAGCTCACACTTGCTGGATTTGAGGTGAGTTCTCTGGAATGAACACACTGGAGCTGACAGTCTCAGGACCATGGCTATGTTCCTTTTTTTTACTGAGAGAGATAACTAGCTACAGTCCTGATGCATGTGGCTATGTGCAAAGTGGGGGTCCTGGGGCAGGGGAGACTCGCTGAGCTATAAGCTCGATTGTCAGGGTATTTTGGCCAAGGTAGCGACAATGTTTTTTTCAAAGGTACTTATGAGAACACGACATCATAGCTTGGCCCAGCCTCTGCACGTTCATTGTCACCCTGCCGAACCTCTGCCTAACCCACATGCACACATAGGTTCCCAGGCCTTCGGGGTAGGCTGGTAACCGCTGTCGGCCTGCCCGGCTTAGGTGTGCGTTTGTAACAGCCTGCCCCCATATGTCTGCTCTCCTGACTGATAAACAGGTGCCCCCAGATTTAGGAAGGCCCTGTATAAAACAGCAGCAGTGTGTAACTCGGTGTGTTGAGCATATCTTGTTACTATTAGACCCAAGAAACATGAACACGTGAACCCTACGAGCCCCCACATCGCTCAGAGGACTTGTGTTTTGAAAGAAACACGAGATGGAAGCCTAGTGCTGCAGACCACTTGAGGTGGAGAGAACAAATCGACTCCTCTAACTGGACAGCCCTGCCAACATTGTCCCGGGGCGCCCCTTCCCTTCTCTGGGGATCCATCTCACTAGATGTCCTCCGTGCACCCACCAAATCCTGCCTGTCTTCCCCTAAAGCAGTGCTTTGCCACCTTGCATACAAGTCAACCCCCCTGGAGAGCCCAGGCTGCACCCCATACCCACTAAGTCATGTCTCCAGTGGAGGGAAGCGGACATCAGTCTGTTTAAAGCTCCCAGATGATTCCAGCATGTCGTCAAGGTCAAGAAGCATGGCTGTAAACACCTTGTAGCTTGCCAGTACTCTCCTTAAACTTTATAACCGGAAGTGGGTGCACAGACACGCTGACCAGTATGTAAAATAGAAAAGCCATTATTTAATTTCTTTTATGTGAACCCATGCTTCTTTTTATTTGAACCTCATACTTTTAGTGCAACCTAAGCTTGCATAAGCTTTGAATATTTTTAGCACGTCTGCGTGATACATAAATATGGACTGTAACATGTTTTGAAACATAATAAAATGAACCCCAGTGAGCCCACAGCTAGCCTAATAACTAGACTCCTACCAGTTTCAGCAAAGCTGAGTGTTTCTTCCCAAGTCCAGTGATTCTTCCGGCAGGAATATGGTGGTTATCCTTTATTTGCTTTTCTGAGTGTAGTATGCTGCATGGTATGTATCCTTAATATAGTCTGTTGGCTTTTCATGAAAATTGTATCACTGTAGACTAGTTGTGACTTGCTTTGCCCTCTCAATGTTATGCTACTAAGAATCGTCTGCATTTGCTATTTGCAAGCAGCTGTATAACTCATTCAGTTACTATTGGATGAGAGTGCGTTTCTCCTGTGTGTGTACGTAATTGGATGTACACCTAGACATAGTTTTTCTGGTTGTCTCCAAGTTGTTGCTATTACAACAGTAATGAATGCTCTGAACATTTTGGGACGTATACCCTGATACAGATCCCCCCTAAAGTTTGAGGGCAGACATGGTGGATTGGTTTGTTTTTCATCCCAGCCTCCTCTTGGGTGCCTTCTTGTTTGACAGAAGTTGGAAACCAAACGGTTGTGTTTCCTAGATTTCCTTGCAGGCAGAGTTCTGGGCTGGGTGTGTCAATCTGACGTCCTCACAGCGTCCTCAGAACCCAAACAGTGGAGAGATCTCTGAGCAGAAGCTGCCCAGTTCTGGCAGCTTTTCTCTTTGCCCGCCTGCCCCAGGATCCCCTGTGGTCCAGAGGTGGCCGCTGGAGCTGGCAGCTGCAGTGGCCCCCCGCTGTGCTGCCAAAGTGGCTTCCTGCTGTGTCAGTTCAGTTTCGTTGTGGCTTTCCCTTCCTGATTGCTGATCCTGCTGTCTGTGTCTTCTGTTCCTGCAATGATTATGTATGCCATTTATTAGCTAGTAATCAATTCCTTTGTGCTTAAGCAATTTCAGTATGAACTCACCTCTTACTGTTGCAACCTTGACAATGCAACAATCAATACCAAGAATGGCACAGGCCACAAACTCTCAAGGAAATGTGAACAGAGAACTGGTTTTCTGCCCTGGTTGTGTTTGATGGCAGGAAAGGAGTCAGAGGAGGGGCACCAGAAACGATGGTATACAGTGGGAACCGTGAGCTGGAACACCGGGGACGAAGTGTGTTGAAACAACCGGCTTTGTCAGACTCAATGGTTTCTGAGATAAACCGCTACGACAAGGAGGAGAAACCCAAGGATTGCAGGGGGCTGCACACTTCTAACTGTGCTAGATAGAGAACGTTTCTAAAAACTGGCAAGGCTGATGTTTGAGATCCAGGGAAGGGATCGCAGGCTACTAAATGGCTGATGTAACCACTGAGTGTCTCCTGGCTTCCATGGAAACGTATTCTTCTTCCTGGAGTAAGTTCCTCCTGTGTCACGAGATGATTCTTCCCTGTCTTTGTTGTTGGTTTTTGGCTCTTCCCTTTCTACTCAACCTTCAGGAGTTAGAGCAGCCCAAGTCCCATTTCTGCTCTTCACTGTCTGCACCCTGTGCTTCAGTGGATCTCATTTTCTCCTATGGCTTCCAGTGCAATTGACATGTTGATGGCTTTCAAAATTATACCCACTGTTGACTTCACGTCTAATGCGTGGCTACAGACATTTCCAAACTGGACGCAGCAAAACAGAGCTTGGAGTCTTCCACCTCTAAACCCCCCTCCCTCTGGAGCCCCCAGCTCAGTAAGTGGCACTGTCCTTTAGCTAGCCGTGGAAGCGGACCTTTCAAGACCTACCCATAATTCCTCTGTCCCTCCACTCCAGCTGGCACTGCTTCAGCTGCATAACAAACAAAACCAAATGCAGTGGCTTAAAAATCAGCAAGTTACTATTGCTCATCATGCTGTGGGGTAGCTGGGACGGTCTCCTGCTGGTTTCTTTGGGGCTCACTCATGTGGCTAATGCAGCCACAAGCTGGCTGGACTGGAAGGACGAGAAGGCTTTATTCACATGGCTGGCGGTTCATGCTGGCTGGCGGTCGGAGTGCATTGGCTCTTTTCCACATGACTTCTCATCCAGTAATAAGCTAAATGGGCTTTCTTAGGTGGTGGTCTCATAGCAACATTTCAAGAGCAAAACTGGAAGCTGCTGTCTCTCCTAAGGCCTCACTGGGAGATTTGCACATAGTCACTCCCTCCCCATCTTATGGCCCAAGCAAGTCCTAAGCCAGTCCAGGTTCAAGGGCTGGATCGACTCCATCTCTAGATGGGAGGAGAGGACATTCACCTTGCAAGGGGTGTGTGTATGGGGATGGAGGAAGACTGTGGCAACGAACACCACGTAATCCATCTGCATACGCTGTGAGCTCTAATTCCATAATATACTCCGAAGACAACTGTCTCTCTCACATACACAGCAGCCCGAGTTCCTTCTCTCTCTCTCTCTCTCTCTCTCTCTCTCTCTCTCTCTCTCTCTCTCACACACACACACACACACACACACACACACACACAGCAAAGTTATCTTTTAAAATGCAAATCAGACCATGTAGGTCCTCCTGTGGAAAAAACGTTCAATAGCTTTTCACTGGTATTAGAACCAGATCTGAAGTCTGTGTCCCAGCCTAGGAGGCCCCGTGCCATTCAGCCCCACTTACCACCCTGACTCTATGCCCTGTCACTCTACTGGACCACAGTGCGCCTGTGTTCAGTGAACAAGGCACACTGGCTTTTTTCCTGTTGTTCGAATCATCCAACCTGTGGAGTTCTTTTTTCTGTTTGGGTCCTAGCCTTGAGCTGTCTCCTACAGACATGTTTGTCAGCTCTTCTCATTCAGCTTTGTGGAGAGGCCCGTCTTTGACTCTCTTAACAGCATCAAACAATTCTTTTCTCTAGCCAGCCACGCTTTTTAAAAAACTGTCATTTTACTTTGATAAGAGGGTGGATCTCACATTAAGTGTTCTTAGCAAAGTTTTAAGTGTACAATGCATCCATCACTGGTGACGATATGTACAATGCGTACGGTAGGTCCCCAGGGCTTATTCATCCGGCTCCACTGAAACTTTATGTCCCTTGGTTAGTAACTTCCATTCTTTCTTCCTGCAGCCCCTATACTTGTAGATTCCATAAACTTGACGATTTTAGCTACCTTATGTAAGTTGAATCATACAGTATTTGTCTTTATGTGACTGGCTTATTTCACTTAGTATTATTATGTCTTCAGATTCATCCATATTGTCACTTTTGACAGATTTTCCTTCTTTTCTAAGGTTGAATTGTATTTCATTGTTGTATATGGTATAGTACATTTTCTTTTCATATGTCGCTGGACATTTAGGTTGTCCACATCTTGGATATTGTGAATAATTCTGCAATGAACACAGAGTGCTGTTATCTCTTTGACACTCTGATTTCGATTCTTCTGGCTAAATACCCAGAAGTGGGATTGTTGAATCATATTGTTGTCCTATTTTTAATTTTCCTAGGAAGCCCCATACTGTTTTCCATAGTGGCTATACCATGTTGCATGCCTACTACAAGCGTACAAGTGTTCCAATTTCTCCACATGCTTGCCAACACTTGTCTTTTTTTTTTTTTATAATAACCATCCTGACAGGTATGATGTGATATCCCACTGTGGTTTTGATTTGCGTTTCCCTAATGATTAGTGATGTTGATCACCTTTTAATATATCCATTGGCCATTTGTATGTCTTCCTTGAAGAAATGTCTATTCAAGTCCTTAGGCCGTTTTTAAGTTGGTTATTGATACAATTTTTTTTTCTTAGTTGTAGGAGTTCCTTATATATTTTGGAGATTAATCCATTGTCCAGTATATGATCTGCAAATATTTCCTCCCATTCCATAGGTAACCTTTTCCATCTGGACATTTCCTTTGCTCTGTAGAAGCTTTTTAATTTGATTTAGTCCAACTTATTTTTGTTGCCTGTGTTTTTGGTGCCATATCCAAAAAACCATTGCTAAGACCAAATATCCATTTCCCCTGTTTTCTTCTAGGACCTTTATAGTTTCAGATCTTACATTTAAGTCTTTAATTCATTTTGACTTGATTTTTGTGCATAAGGGTCCAGCTTCATTCTTTTGCACGTGGACATGCAGTTTTCCCAAAACTGTTTGTCAAGAGACTACCCTTTCTCCATTGTGCATTGTTAGCGCCCTTGTCAAAGATCAGTTCCCTGTATCTGTGCACATTTATTTCTGGGCTTTCCATTCTGTTCCACTGGTCTATATGTCTGTCTTATGCGAGTACCATGCTGTTTTAATTATGTTGTTTTGTAATATAGTTGAAATCAGGAAATGTGATGCCTCCAGCTTTTTTCTTTCTCAGGATTGATTTGGCTATTAGAGGTCTTTTGTGGTTCCATACATACCATATTTTCCCACGTATAAGATGCACCCTTTTTCGAAAAATTTTGGGTCTAAAAACTGGTGCATCTTATACAGTGGTTATAGATTTTTTTTGACAGTGATGAGGAGTTGTATGAATTTTATGATGAATAAAACCTGAGTTCAATAACTTTATGTAATACCTGTTTTTTTCAAATTTCGGGCCCCAAAATTAAGGTGCATCTTATACATGGGAGCGTCTTATACATCGGGAAATACAGTATTTTAGAATTGTTTTTTCAATTTCCGCCTTTGGGATTTAAATAGAGATTGCACTGAATCTGTGGATTGCTTGGGGTACTATGGGCATTTAAAAAAACTTAAATCTTTTAATCCATGAACACCAGATGTCTTTTTATTTTTATTTGTTTGTGTCCATCACATTTTAAAACTACTTTAACTCCATTTCCCACTTTGATATTATCACAATTTGCATCTCCATATTGTAATTTTTAAATATATTTTAGTTATTTTTAATGCTTTGTCTTCTAATGTTTATACTAGAATTAAAAGTAATTTATGCACTACCATTACAGTATTCTGTATTTGTATATTTTACCTTTACCAACAAGTTTTATACTTTCTTATGCTATCATATTTCTGTTCAGTGTCTTTTCAACTAGATGAACTCTCATTAGCATTTCTTGTAAATAGGTCTAGTGGTGATGTGCTCCCTCAACTTTTGTTTGTCTGGGAAAGTGTTAGTCTCTCCATTTTGAAGGGCAGTTTTGCTGGCTGTAGCGTTTTTGGTTGGCAGCTTTTTTCTTTCAGTGCTTTTGTAAATGTACCATCCCACTTTCTTCTGGCCCCAATGACAGTCTTATGGGGAGATGATTCCCTTGTATGCAACAAGTCTGTGATGTGTCTTGGTGTGAATTTTTTTATTGTCTTATTTGATGTCTGGGGATTCTTGGATATCAGTTTCCTTCCTTAGATGGAGGAAGTTTTCAGCCATTAGCTCTTTGAATAAGCTTTCCGGTCATTTCCTTCCGCATTCTGGAAATCCCATAGTGGTGTCTGTTGGTATGCATGATGTGCCTGTAAGTCCCTTATGCTTCATGTTTTTTGTTGCTGTTATCCCTCTGATTGAATATTTCCAATTACCTATCTTTGAGATTGCAGATTCTTTGTTCTTCTTGATCTTGTCTGATGCTGAACCCCTCTAGTGAATTTTTCATTTTGGTTATTGTCTTCTTCAGCTCCATGATCTCTGTTTGGTGCTTTTTAATGTTTTCTACCTCTTTGTGGAAATTCTCACTCTGTTCATGAATTGTTTGCTTGACCTTGGTGAACGTCTTTACACCAGTAATTTTGAATTCTCTGTCAGAGAAATCATATAACTCCCATTTCATTAGGGTCAGTTTCTGAAGGTTTATCTTGTTCCTTTGGAGCATCATTTGCCTGATTATTTTCTTTGACTGTTTTGGTGTCTGCAAGACAGCAGCCAGCCCTCTGGGGAGCCCCCTCAGTGAAGCTGCGGTACTGGATGTAGGAACCAACCTCGTCTGTCCTCTGGGAGAAGCTGGGACCTAGGGGACCTCTTCCTGATCATATGGCAGTGCACTGGGGCCGCGTCTCTAGCTGGAGGGTTTCCTGAATCTCTCTCCTGCCTTCAGCCTGGCTTTGTGTTTACCTAGGGAGCAGGAACCTTTTGATTAGCTTTTAGATTTCACACACACACACACACACACACACACACACACACACACACACACACACACAAAAGTGCCCACAAATTGTTGCTGAATTGGTATGTTTGTTGGGGGAAGGCAGGTCCAGGACTTCCTACTCTACCGTCTTGCTGACATTACCCTTTGCCAGACACTTTTTATTATATGACCATGCTTCATTTTCCTCATTGCTCTTCTCACTATCTGACATTAATCTGCTCATGCATAAATATACTTGGTTATTTTTCTGTTCCTCTTCACTGAGAAAATTTCAAGCATATTCAAAGCCACTTAACCTCTCTGAACCTTGTGATTTGTCTTGTAGGAGATTTAGTTTGAAGTCCTCTCTTCCCTATTTCAAAGGAATGATGTCAGGGTAGAATAAAATCATTTTTGTAAACCTCTTAGACAAAACTCACTATAAACCAGACACTACGTAAGTACTTTCCATCTGCATCAGGCTAAAAAATGTTTTATGGCCTAATAGATTGTCTTAGGGAGCAGGGGTTAGAGTTACTGAGTTAATCTGTGTGAAATAAATTTAGTTAATAGGCATAAATAGCATACAGTCAATATCTTATGTCAAGTGCCTAACAGGCCTCCCAAACTTTTCTAGGTCATTGCCAAGTGTTTTAGGTAAGATAGCTCCTAAGATAGCCCCTTTACCATATAGTTGGGAAAATGCAATTAAAAAACAAGACATTCTAGTTAGATATTACTTAAAATTTATTTTTTAAAAGGTTAATCTTCACTTAAAAAAAGACATACAGCTCTGTTCGTTATTAAACTAGGAGTGTATTACTTATAATTATACTAGCTGGTCTCTCACTGTGTTAATTATTTTATACATTATCTTATTTTTAAACCCAATAACTCTGAAGTAGGTGCTATTATTATTATTAATTTATTTTTCAACTTCAGTTGACATACAGTATATTAATTTCAGGTGTACAACATAGTGATTAGGCTTTTGTATACCTTACAAAGTGATAACCCTGATAAGCATAGTACCCATCTGGCATTATACAGTTACTAAAATATTATTGATGATATTCCCTATGCTGCACTTTATATCCCTGTGAATATTTTTATACCTGGCAGTTTGTAAGTAGGTGCTTTTATTATTCCTATTTTACATAAGAGACAACTGTATTTTAGACTGGTAAATTAACTTGCCCAGGGTTACACAGGTTGGTCTGACTCCCTAATGCCTGTAGGGTTTAGACAGAATATATCATACACAGAGGCCGCATATATTCATAAAGGGAGTGATAGGTGCTGTGGCCAAATCAGAGGACAAAAGTCCATCAAAAAGGCATTCCAATTTAAATCAAACAGCAATAACACCCAGAATGGAACACGGACAATAGAACATGGGCCACCAGTTGGAAACATTGCAGACTAGACGGTGTGAGGCTGTTTCCAGCTTTTGCTCACCATTGTATTCAGCAGGTGCATCACAGGTGCTCAATGACTATTTGCTGAATGGATGACTTTAGAACCTGCCCTCTTAACCACTTCACTCTATTGCTTATTCAACTTTGAGATAAGTTAAATATTCTATTGCTTTAGTCTACAAGAATTATTTTTTGCTATTGATTTGGGAGATGAATTGCCTATCATAATATCTTTCTGTGAATTCTAGCTATTTGTAAGAGAACAAAAATAATCCTGAAAACTAGTTTTAGAGTTCAGTAAAGATAGTACTCGACTATACTGTAATTTAACAGCAGTTACAGAAACAAGATAGCTTTCAGGCAGAGATGGAAGCCTGTGTTTGTTGTCAGGGAAACATTTTGATCTTTTCATTCATTTTTTAAAAAGCAGCATCACTAAAATAATCTATTGATTTATACAAAAAAACCAAATGTTGATTATTGAGGGTAAACAATTTAAATGAAATAACTTATGCCACTTGCCCAAAAGATCCAATTTAATAATTTTTAACAAACAAAGTGTTATTGGTCTTTACTATAGAAGAATAGAATATTCTTCGCAACTTACTGTCATGTGCCTCATTTTTTTAAGGTATGTAATTTAAAGCAGTATTTTTAGAGTTTTCAATACATTTTGCTGCTGTAGCAGTAAATTGTATATTAAGCACCTACACAATATGACTCTCATTCTATGCAGGTTAATGTGTAAAATTTAAAATATGCACTTAAAGACCTAATGTCATTTTTGTTTTATCTCCATATGCATTATTAGATTCAGGAAAAAAAGAGAAATTTTGTCAGTTTTTAATTCCACAACTAAATTTCAGATTCAAGTGAGTAACATTGTTTTAGCTGACATTAATGATTTCAGATACTTCCACTAGAATACTTTAAAACTGAATATTCATCAGTCTTGAATGACTCACCACTAACCCTGCCATGTATTCTAAGTGATATTATAATTGGGTGATAATGTCAAGGTCAATCATTTTCTATTTAGTCTAAAGAACTTACTCTGGCACTGAGTACTAAGAATATCAGCTAGAAAAAAATGAGCTGGAAACAGGTTCATTTGATCATTTGAAAGTGTGACTCCATTGTCTCTAATTACAGTATTGTTTCTACAGCACTTAAACTTTATATCTCAAATTTAAAAACATATTCATTTTAATTCAAAATACTTAACATTACAATTTAAAGCTTTAGTGTCTGACTGTGGTTTAAGCTCATGATCAACCCAATCAATCCCCTTGCCCCCACTCTACAGATCATCATTTGAAAAAGAATAAGAAAAGCTTCAAGTTAAGATGGCTGATTGAACACATGCATTTTATTTTAATTTTTCCCTTCCTTAAACTAAATTAAAGCTACAAAAAGTAATTTTTAAAGAGACACACTGATAAGAGAAGGGTAACAGGGAAGGAGAAAATTACAATAAATTTTGGGATTTAAAAAAACAGATCTACAATTGAGTGATGCAGCAGACCCAGGAAACCCAATTAGCTGTGGGGCCCTGAGAAGCAGCCCAGGGGACACTGCGGAATTCTCAGAAGGCCTGGGCTGGTAGCACGCAGCTCTGGAGCTAGAGACCGGTGTGGCCTGTGAAATGGAGGCCTGAGTGAAGGCTCTCTAAGGGGCGTGGTACAGAGGTATTTCCTCCACTTTAATGGACTTTCAGTGGAGCCTTCCACTCTGGCTGTTCAGGTGTTTCAGCTCTGGTAGGATTCTTTTTGAATTCTTTTGTAAGGATTTCGCCCACTCTTTTTCTGCTCTCTTTCTGGAAACTGGATTCCTGCATCTACTACACACTGCTCTGCAACTGCCCCTGCCCCTCCCTGGCAGAAGGCTGGAAGTTGATTCTTGGGAGAAAGTGAACAAGAGGGCCTCTAAGTGGAGGGAATGGGTATCATTCAGAAAAAAGAAGGATTAATTAGCTGACTTTTGCATAATCAATGCTGAATATAGAGATACTGCTCTACTCCCAAACAGTTGGGAGCCAGATACACTTACCTGGGAAAGAGTTAGTAGGCTCTTGGCTCAGGTATCTGACCAGCCCAAGAAGAAAAGATTTACTATTAACACTGAAGTTTTTCTCCCAAAGCTGCCTCCCCCATTACTTAATTATGTTACAATAACAATGCACATTTATAAACCCCACCCGTGTGCTCAGAGGCCCCAAGCAGCGCTTTACCCTTGCACTCCTCACCATAAGGAGATGGCCAAGGGACACCAGGTTCCTGGGGAAAGCTTTTCACATGGGACGTAACAGCCAAAACACAAACGAAAGAAGCAACCTGGAAGAAACAATTCAGCAGGAAGGAAAAAACTCGGACATCAGATCAGAGAAGACACTGCATGCAGGAAACAAGAATGGAACAAAAAGAACTCGGAGAACAAAAAGTGCTCGTGGAAATTAAGAATACCGGAGACACAGACTAGTAAAAGGTTGGAAGATGAGGTTGAGGGTATCTAAGAAACGAGTAGAAGAAGACCAACAGGTAGGAAATTGCTCATAAAAAGATAAGAAAAGTTGGAACCAACCTAGAAAGTCTACAATATGAATAACAGAGGTTCTAAAAAGAGAGTGTAGAAAAACAGTGGGTGAAACCACTCAGAGTGAGAGGAATCCTTCCAGAACTGGAGCATCTGCAGTTCCAAAGTGGAAGGAAGGCTCCACTGACAGCCCAGGAAAGTGGAGGAAAACATCTCCACACCAAGCCTCATGGGCGGGCAGGATCAGACCACCTGGCAAAAAGAAGATGCTACAAGCTTCCAGACTGGAAAACGAGCACATACAAAAGATCCGGAATCAAAATGGTTTGGTACCTCAACCAACACTGGAAACAAGTACGCAAAGTTCTGAGAAGATGATTTGCAACACAGAATTGTATAACCAACCAAACTGCCGTATCCATGTGAGGATGAAATAGAGACGTTTTCATGTATGCAAGTCCTAAAAAAAATGGACCTTCCCCACACCCTTTCCTGAGATGCGAGCGGAGGCTGTGCTCTACCTAAGGAAGAGGGTAAACCAAGGACGATATGCAGGGACAAAGCATCTGTCTCCAGAAGGGTCCTGAGAGCTTGTGTGTGCAGCTGTGTCCCGGACAGTCCACACTGCAGCAGGGCGAGCCAGAGATGGATGCGTCCGTTTCTTTATTTACCCGCTGTATACCAAGCCCCTTCTGCCAGGTGCTTGGCCTCCATCAGTGAACAAAGCAAAGATATGTGTCCCCCTCGGGGGGCTTATGTTCTGTCAGGGAGGAGACGAGAAGAAACAAACAGTAAGCAAGTAAATCATACGTGTGGCCCTTTTCAACTTTAAGTCAGATCCTGGGACCTCTCTGCCCAGGCCTCTGGGTTCTCACAGGCGACCTGTTCCTCACAGACTGAAAGCCAGTCTGTACTGTGGTTCACAAAGACCCTCCGTGGCTTCTCTGGTGTCTTTAGAGGACTCACTGCTCACAGGTAGTCACATGGCCTTTTTCCAGTTCTTTGAACATTCCGGGATTCTAGACAAGCTTGAACTTTAAGGCATTGCTCCAGCACTTTCTTCAACTAGAACAGTCACCTGCTCTGCCAGTTTCTGGCCTGCCCATCATGAGGGGAAGCCTTTTCATCAGTATGTCCTACCCTGTGCTCAGAGCCATAGTCACATTGTCATTCAAGGGAGAGTACTTTGGGGGAAAACAGGTTCAGACAACAGGAGAGGAAACCCACACTAGTTACCTAGCTAATTTGCATAGTTCTCACTTACACCTGTGAACAGACTACCAAAGAATATCAAATGGTGGAGGGGAGTAAGCAATCCAAAAGAGAAACCAGGATGCATGATTATATACCTGATTCCAGCACCAAAAGAGAAAAATTAAGGGGCAAAATAAATAGTTTGAATTAGAATCTTCAGAGATAATTACTGGCTAATGAAAAAAATAAAGTAACACATATGTATAATAAAAATTCAAATCAGACAGCAGCTCCGCTCGTATGCCCACGTCCCAGTTCTCCTTACCAGAGATAATTACCATTACCTGTGTCTCATTTATCCTTCCAGAATTAAGTCTGAGATAATATAGCAGCCTGTTGTTATGAGTATAGATCAGAGAATAAGAATGTATTTTTAGAAATTAAAAAATACGACAATACAAATTAGAATGTATTTGATATACTCATAGATATCAATAGATATAGACAGAGTAGGGTTTGGGACAAAATTGAGGAAGTCACCTTTAATATGGAGCAAAACATGGTAAGATGGAAAATACGAGAAAATTGCTGAGAATTGGGTGGTCAACCCAGGAGTTCCAATATTTTAAACCATTTAGAGAAATTCAGTTAGAGGAACTAACTAATAAGAAGTAGAAGGAAATTCATTTAAATAAAATTACTTGAAGTATGCCTACTGAACAGGTCCACCAAATGCTGAGCAGGTGAATAAACACATTACCATTCCTAGACACACCTGAATAAATCTGAAACCATGAAAAAGAAATAAGATTTTGAATGTTTCTGGAGTGGAAGGAGCAACAGAGGTTTTTGGGTTGTTTTTTTTAAAAGATTTTTATTGGGGAATTGGGGAATGGGAACAGTGCTGGGGAATTGGGGGGAAGGGGAACAGACAAGTTGCTGTCGTTTTGTTCTTCAGTCTAGTTGTGGAGGACGTCGCTTCCCTGGCCCAAGTTGGCACCATCATTGCGCTCTTCCCCGGCGAGGCAGATCAGTCATCGGCACAAAGACATGAAAAGAGTATGATGGCTGACATGTATGAACAGAGCAGCTCAGGGGCCAGACAGAGGAAATGGGGTGCAGGAGCACCCGAAAGAAACTAGCCTAGAATTTTCCAGATAAATGAGATACTGAACCACAGATATAAGAAGCTCTACCACTCCCGAGCAGAGTAAATTCTGGTGGGTAGATTCCTCACAGTCTCATTTTTTTTAAAACAAAAGACAAAGAGAAAATCTCTGAAGCCAAAGAAACAAAAAAGGAGATGTATTACCTTCAGAGAGGAAGAATCAGATGTCAGCTGAATTTTAAACAGAGATAGCAAAGCTAGAACATTGAACTGACGTTTATATGCGACTTGCTGAAAACAACTGCGAACTTGGAATTCAATTCCTATGAAAATACCTTTCAAAACTGAAGTATGGATAAAGAAAAACAAACAAAAAACTGTTGCCAGCAGACTTGCCCTATGAGGACGTTCCTCAGGCAGGAGGAAAATTATACCAGATGGAACCATAGAAGTTCGGGAAGAAAGTGCATCTGAAAGGATCAGTATTTTTGTAAGTACAAGTATCAGTGGATGGCTTAAAACAACAGTAAGAATGCTTGTAGAGTTTAACACATATGTAGAGTAAAATACATAACCACAACTCAAAAAGTACAGCGGGGCTGGCCGAGTGGCACATTGGTTAAGAGCTGGCTTGGGACACCAGAGGGCCCCGGTTCAGATCCCACCTATGAGGGCCAGTGACACTGCCCTCCACAGCTAAGATGCTGAACAACAGCTCAACCTGGAGCTGGGTTGCCGTGAGTCGCCGGTGACGGCGTGGGCTGCAGCCCCTGCTGCAGTGGGTTGCCATGGGCTACCATGTGTAGCCGGCAGCCGCCGTGAGCAGCCAGCAGCCACAGTGAGCGGCCGTCCAGAAGCCGGC